>NW_028227259.1:61432716-61520216 GCF_978045245.1 Mus caroli
TAACTTAAACTATCGACAAATAGAACCTCATAAAATTGACATCTTCTGGAAAAAAAAAAAAGGACACTGTCAGAAGGACAAAACGGGAACCTACAGATTGCTAAAAGTTCTTTACCAACCGTATATCCAATAGAGGACTAATATCCAATATATACAAAGAATTCAAGAAGTTAGACTCCAAAGAACAAAATAACCATATTTAAAAAATAAGGTACAGAGCTAAACAAAGAATTCTCAAGTGAGGAATCTCTAACGGCTGAGAAGCACCAAAAAATATTCAACATTCTTAGTCATCAGGGAAATGCAAATCAAAATGAATTTACTCCATTGTAAGTGATATAAATATAAGACAATATAATCATAAAACATTCACCATTCTCAATTATAAACATTTATAGTAAAAATTTCATGAGGATTTCTTGAGCATATTTTCTCGGTTATTTTTTTCTGGCAAGGTTTATATTATCTCTCTCTTAGTATATCTATTAGTTATTATTAATTAATCAGTCAAAAGAGAAAACAAGTAGGAAAATAAATAAAGGTTAAATGTGTGAAAATGAAAAAAAAATGAAACCCATTTTCTCCATGCTAAATTTAAAAAAAATACAAAAAATTTACAGTATCTTTAAAATAGTTATAAAAGAATCTAAATTAAAATTAAAATTCAAAATATAAAGTTATTTGCCATCCCTTAACTTAAAATACTGTCACCAAACTCTGACACTATTGTGAATGTCAACAAGTGCTTGCAGACAGGTGCCTGATACAGCTGTTTCCTGAAAGGCTCTGCCAGAGCCTGACAAATACAGAGATGCATGCTTGCAGCCAACCATTGCACTGAGCACGGGGTCCCTAATGGAGGAGTTAGAGAAAGGACTGAAGGAATTGAAGGGGCTTGAAACCCCATAGGAAGAACAACAATATCAACAAATCAGACCTTCTAGAGCGCTCAGGGACTAAATCACCAACCAAAGATTACACATGGAGGGATCCATGGCTCCAAACACATATGTGGCAGAGGATGGTCTTGTGGTACATCAATGGGAGGAGAGGCCCTTGGTCTTGTGAAGGTTCAATGTCCCAGTTTAGGGGATCAAGGGAAGAGAGCAGGAAGTGTATGTGTGGGTGAAGGAACACCCTCATAGAAGCAGGGGGAAGGGGATGGAATAGGAGTTTTCTGGGAGGGGGGAACTGGATAAGGGAATAACACTTGAAATGTAAATAAAGTTAAAAATAAATACAGAAGACGATGCTCACAGTCATCTATTGGACGGAACACAGGGCTACTAATGAAGGAGCTAGGGAAAGTACTCAAAGAGCTAAAGGTTTCTGCAACCCTATAGGAGGAACAACAATATGAACTAACCAGTACCCCCATGGCTGTGTCTCTAGTTGCATATTGTAGCATAGGATGGCCTAGTTGGCCATCAATGGGAGGAGAGGCCCTTGGTCTTGTGAAGATCATATGCCCCAGTACAGGGGAATGCCAGGGCCAGGAAAGGCCAGTACAGGGTGGGTTGGGGGCAGGGTGGGGGATGGTATAGGGGGTTTTGGGGATAGCATTTGAAGTGCATATGAAGAAAATATCTAATAAAAATAAATTAAAAATTAATTTATTATTAGAATTCCCTTAAGCAAATACTTAGAAAACAGATATTTAGCATATTTTTAAAATGTTATGGTATTGAAAATTTTATATATGAATAATGTATTTACACCCTTTCCATGAGTATCTGTACATGTCCTCATTCTTGAGAGGCAGGTACATTATGACTGAGCCATTTCCTGACCTTTCTCCCATTACTGTTTAATACCACCCAAATTAACCTACATCACTCATGTACTTACGGAGGAATAATACTAAGCTGAGAAAAATGCTATGGTTTGAATACTATTTCTCAAACACTATATGTTAAAGGCTAAGCATATTTTAAAACAACCATGCTTTTTGGTTGTTGGGTTTTTTTTGGTTTTTTTTTTTTTTTTTTTTTTTTTTGCATTTGAAGCACGAATATAACCTTAAGTAGTCTTTTGTACTACGACAAAATATTTAAAATAAATTTGTTACTTCTCTTGGAAGTGTATGTTTTGTATGATTTGTTTATATCTCAAATACAATCTTAATTTTAGAAAATATTGCTATTATAACCAAAAGACATGTTCCATATTTTAAACATTTGAAGCAAAAATGTGTGGTGTTCACTTTGTGTACTTTAAATCATAAGTATCAGAGTGAGGAATGTGGATGTGAAAGAAAATCATGGCTCATTTGGAGACTAACAATTTTTGAATATTAAACAAAGCATAATACCAAGTAGTCCTGAAGGAAGTTACTTTGTGCTTTGATTGTTGTACAAGAAGGGTCCTTGTGTATATCCAACTTCAGAGAGTGGGAACATTGAAAGATGTAAAATGTAATAGTAACCTATCTACTTTGGTCTAAACATTATTTCATTTAATTGAGAGGGCATGTTAACAAAGATGGGTAGAATGAATATTGATATTATATATGAAGACTTTCCAGTACAGATACAGTTATTACTCATATTTGTGAATGATTTTCCCCATGTACAGGTAGAACAGTAACACACAATCTCCTGAAGTTCTAGAAAATAGTCTCTGATTCTAATTTTAAGAAATAAGTTGGCTACCATGTCTGGGTTGATGCCATTGGTTCTAATGAGACTAGTTAAAAAATCTTAGAATAAAACTCTTTAGAGGAATAAGGAAGAGGTAATGTCACTTAAAATAGAGAACAGACATAAAGACAAGGAAAAGTAATTACTTTCCTTCCCAGTCATTTTATCCTTGGCATTGAGTTCTCATGTCCACAGTGCTACAGTGCAGTAACTTGCTATCACTAATTAGATTATGTGCTAGAGTGGTACCTTGTTATCATTAATAGAAGACATTCAATGTGCCAGACAGTTCTCTTTGTTTCCTCTTATTAAAAATAGATTATTTTCTCATACATATCACTTGATTTAAGTCTCCCAGTTCCTCCCCACCTCCCCTCCCATCTGAATCTACTCCTGGTTTTTTTTTCTCTCCTTAAAAGAAAACAGGCTTCTTAGAGTTAACAACAAAACATAACAAGATAAAATATAATAAGATAAAACAAATACTATCATATTGAAGATGGATAAGGCAAACCAATAGAAGGAAGTAAGCTCCAATTGACTGAGAATCAGAGACCCACTCATTCTCACACCCAGGAGTCCCATAAAAATACTAAACTGAAAGCTATAATGTTTCTTTAAAATGATTTTTAAATTCTCCAAATGGATTTCATTAGAAGGTCAGTTCTCACAGAAAAAGAAAATTACAGCAAATGTAAATTAGACACTAAAATGCTGGCAGATCATCAAATCAAAAGGAAACATCTAGAGAATTTAATTTATGTTGTTGTGTTCAACATCATTGAAATATGATTTTTTTCTATGTCAAATAAATTCATAATATTATCCTATTAATCCAGTTTGTAATTTCTCTTAAAGTAATATAGTTTTGATTAAAGTAATGAGAAAAAATTGTGGGAAGAATGAGAAGAAAAAAATGCTCGAATGTGAGCCTAAAGTATAATTATTTTCAGATTGTATACAGCAGAGAGATTATATTTAAAGAATAAAACTAGAAGGTGTGAAACTACAGAGAGTAGACGTTCTCCCCATGTTCAGTGTTTCCTTAGATCACTTATGTCATACACCTAGCCAATTTTTAGCATTATGTTTGATTTTGATTTGGAAGATTACAGGATATTCCACTTTATTAAAAAGATAAGATTATAGGATATCCTACTTTATTAAGAAAATAAAAGGGAATAAAAAGCATTAATTGGCCAAGGTCTTGAGTAATGCCTAGGCCAAATTTACATTAATAAAAGTACAGAAAAATATGTAAGCAGGGTCAGGTGTGCCAATAAGCATTGCCAGAGATCAGCAAAATTACTGGCATGATCATATTTCTATTCTTTTCATTGAGCCCAATTGGTTTGTACCCTCCCAGACTTCATTACCTTCTGAATGGTCCCCCGATGTTCACATTGCTCTTTTTCTCACTGGCTCAGGCCATAAGAAATACTCATCCCATAAAGTTTTCTAATACTTTTTTTCAGTTCCTCAACTTTCCTAAAGGTCATCCCTCCACACCCTCACTCCTCTATTCATCAGCTGTCTTGCCTAATCAACAATGCTAACTGCTCTGTGAGAAGACAGTAGCTAAGTCTCCAAAGGGAAGGCATCTCTCCATTGAGTGCATTCTGGTGTAGCACATGTTCACAGAGCTAATCTTGCCTATCATAGTGAATTCTTTAGGTTAGCAAGCTCATAATTAAAAGTCTTCACTAATGACACGGTAATTGTTTTAATGGATTTCCAATGAAGTGTGAAGTTCCCTGCTGATATGTCAACACAATATGAAGCATTATGAAAGGAACAGCGGAAAGCTTCATAGAATTTTTGAGTTACAAGAGACCTTAAAATTATCAAAGGTAACCTTTCCATATTTAAAAAAAAAAATGAAATCATCCCTGGAGCCGCGGAGAAGGGAAGTGGGTTGCTGAAGGTCAATACTCTGAATGGAAATTGTAGGTGACCTGTACAGCAAATTGTTTCCATCTCAGTGGTCATTCATTTTGACCTGCTTTTTATTTATATGGTACCTATATTTTTAAAAATTGTTTTTATATTTTTCATTATATCAACAGAAATATTTACTTCTTCTTTAACAAAATGGCGCATATGAAAACAATTTTATTACATTAGTTCTATGAGAAGATTGCAAAGGTGACTTTGAGGATCAAAATAAACTGGGCTGAGAATTTCTTGGTCCAATGCTTTCAGAATAAATCTTTTGGGAAGTCAACGCACCAAAAGTTCTGAGGAAATCTCAGCATAATTGAATGCATGGAAAGTTAAATACCTAAAACTTGTTTATGCTTGTGTAAGATTAAAATGCCTAAAATATTTCTTCTTATTTTGGTTTCAGTAGTACAAAAGAGACTTGAGCATATGACAAAATGTGTTAAAAAGGAAAATGAAGTGACAAAATAAGAAGCTTAAACTACAAAACCAAAACTATATCAGAGCCAATTCAAACAAAGAAGAAAAGGTTGCAGACATTTGGAGAATCACTGGCAGATCTCCTTTGAATGTATTATCACTACGAAAAGAATAGAGAATTCATCCATTCTGAAACCTGAATATACTCACTAGAAATAAAAGGTACATTTTAGTTTTTTTCAATTATCATATTAGAGGTACCCTGAAAATATAGGATAGCTTTAGCTTTTTGAGTGTGAGAATATAAGTTAGTGACAGAATTCTTGCTTGTGTTTACTCACTCCAAAGTAGGTAGTAACAGGTATTCATAAGGAATTACAGATTCCTTTGAAGTAGTCTGTTTTGTGTTACTGTGAGAAATAACAGAAGATGGAGTAAATTACAGGGAGTAGACAGTATTTGACTTTGGCTGATGTTTTGGAGTCTGGAAATTTAACTTAAGTGAATCAAGTATGACTTCTACTCAAGGCACAAAGAAGAGCATGTAAAGACAACTAACTAAAGTCTTTCTCAATAATCTCTCACTCACAACAACTAATGGGTGCCACAGAGATCAAATTAATTACTACACTTGCTTGAGAAGGAACAAGAATTTGCATCTCTGAGACTGTGTTGATAGAAAAATAGAATGTATATCCTAACTACTGCTTCATAGTTTCTGTCTCCTGACTCCATCACACTTAGACCAACAGGTGATATCTGGGAAATACATTTTAAACACAGAATTTTTTAACTTCCCATTACTTTAAACCCCTCAAATTGATGACGATGCTCACAGTATAACCTTGACTGTGTTTCATTTTAAATAGAGACAGTGTTCCTATGCCTATCTTCATTTAGGAAACATCCAGAGAATGATAATAATCATTAAAGAAGTTTCCAGAGGCACTATTTAAATGCAAAATACTCTTCTTATCATTGTGCAGCATCCTGACTCTTATAGAGTAAGCAATGCCGCTGCTTCCTCACTTATATCTGGCTTCTGATGGAGTCTCATGCTGTTAAGCTGACTGTTTAGACTGTTTGATTTTCCTACTTGATGAGGGAAAGTGAACTTAACTTTAATTGGATTCCTGTAATTCATTACTTGCAAATTCCAATCTTTTTACTTAATTTCTGATAGATTTCATCAGAAATCAGAAAATCTATCTAAAATAGATTTTATCATGGGGAGTCTTTTATAGTTTGCCTTTATGATTATAGTCACTTTTAAATGTAAAGGCTTTATTAAAGACATAAAGGAAAGAAAATAATATTATGGCATCAGACCTCATAAAGCAACTTAGTAACATGAACCTTCTTTTAAAGGTGAACGTTATACATATCTTCTTTAATCTCTGGTGAACTTAGATTTTTGTCACTAATCTGTGACTATCTATATGCTGGAACATACATTTTTAATGTCCTCTGATGATCTATAGTAGAGGTGTTGTGCCTATTGTGGTACTACTGGGTGTTGCTTTCAATCTTTTCAGGGTCTTTATGGAGAGCCTCTAGGCAGGTTAGAAGTATGTGTATTCAGAAGAGTCAAACTTAAGAGGCAGATTTGACATTTTACAAACCTTGAAGGAAATGGCAATACCTTGGTCTCTTTTTGTTCTCTAGTTCCAGCTTCTGACATGTACATTTATGTGGTAAATAGTTTGTCTTCTATATATTATTACAATGATTGACAGATACCAAAACACTCAAACTAAGACAAGAAACTCTAAAACCTTGAAGCATAGTTAAAATATGCCCTTTATAAATACAATTGCCTAATATATGCTGCTATATTAATATTAGACTAAGTTATAAGCTATACTTAACATTGCCATGAGATAGCATTACTTTATTCTCAAATAGAATAATAAAATGTAATAGTTTATTTAATTAAACACTAATGAATATACAAGGACACATATTCTGCTACATTTATAAAATGTAGAACATATAAATTACTTTCTGGATGATTAATAGAGTGGAACATAGTACTTCTAAATCACATATATATGATTTTATATTTTAATGTTGAAATATTACCCATAGAATATGAATTTTAATACTTTGTCACAGCAAGGGATGCTATTTTGAGAAATGTTCATGGTACGAAGCAGAATATATAACTGGTAGAGGTAAATCAGTAGGGACAGATATCTGAGGATTATAACTTGAGCCTATTTTTGGCTTAAGATCTTTGATTCTTGAACTTCCGGGATTTGAAAAAGTTATTCAATCTATTGATATGGATGCTGCAACCAATAAATGTTAAGCAAAAAATTTCTTCACAGCTTAATTTTCATTTCAAATATACTGTCACAGCAATGGAGTATACATCTCACACAAACATTTGGTACCTAGAAGTAGGTTTAGCTGTGATAAACTTGAACAAGTGTTTAGTAGGAGTTTGAAACTGATCTTCATTAGGAAGGTTAGAAATATCTGTAACTGAATACCCACAAGAGAAGCATTTGAAAGTAGTTAGGACAGTCCACCAAGCCATTTCAGTTGGAATGACATAGTCCAGAACACTTACTGAAATGTGAATAAGGATTTTATTAGTTATTGAGCTAGAAGCCACTTAGGTAAAATTTTAATTTTTTTCCTAAAGTTTTGGCTTAATTCAATTTAAAAAGAAATAGAGTGATTTGTTTGTTAGAGGAAACTTTAAAGCAATATAGCAATCAGACCTTCGTACATTCTGATTTATGGTGATAATTCAGAGAAAAATACAGAGCCAAAAGTCATGAAAATAAGCAATATTATGAGAAGGTAAAGCACGGCACAAGTAAAGTATCCAGTAAAGCAGGCATGGACTGGCCTAAGGCAGATATACAGATAAATTATCGGTAATAGTTCAAAAACCAGCAACACTTAAGGGAAAACTCACTTTCACACTACACAGCAGAGAAGGTCCTTTGAAGGAAAAAAAATCCATTCCACCCATCAATGATGTCAGAACGTACAAACACAAACACACATGAAAACCTTCTGTTTAAAAGGAATGTGTGAAAATATAGTTCAGAAGTTGGACCCCCTTAAAAAAGACTCAAACAACGCAAAAAAGAAGCACAAAAGAAAACCAACAAGCTAGTTTAAAGTTTTCTTAGGTTATCAGGCACATAAAGACTGCTATACATGTGGCTCAAGTGAATCTGTATACATCTTGAACTGCAGCAAAATTTCTTGGTACTATCTATACATATTTTATTTTGATATGTGCAGTACATAAAAGGTATCGAGTCATTGGAGTTTGTGCCACAATTCCAATAAACTTACCCTGACACACACACACACAGACACACACACACACACACACACTTCAGTGTACATTTAAGAGTTACCATATTAACCATCACAAAATTCTCTCTCTCATGTCTACTCCCTCATTCTCTCTAACACAAGCATATGTATATATTGCAAGATTAAAATATGGGGGGATTATGAAGGTCACTGACAGAATGTTTTGGCTTGAATTTAGCATCCATCCTGTAGGCTAATATATTTTAACAATTAGTTCTGATCGAAGAGGTTGAGTTGGTTTTGAAGTCTTCTGTATAATGGCCATGGTTGCCAAAGATGGGTTAATGCAATCAAGTCATCTGAAGTTAAAGTTATCCCCATATATATTCAAACCAATCCACCATTTCCTCTTTTGTCAAGATGTAAATAAGGGCAGCCATAACATCGTTCCTGAACTAATATAGATACAATGCCTTTTCTCCATGATTGAATGTATCAAATTATTTCTAAGATTATATTGGATACATTCAATATTTAGTAAGTTGATCTTCACAGGGATCTTTTTACAAGAAGAAAAGCAAATAACTGATTAACATGGATAGTAAGTAATATTATGAGTGGATCTTGAATACATTATTGCAAATAAAGCCCAGTAAATTTTTATCCTTCAACATATGTCACTTCTAATGAATTATCCATTAAGTATCTGAAGAAAACACTAGCACACTAAATTTATAATGTTCCCTATAGAAAACATTAAACATTTTAAGGATGTATAATACTTATTTAAAAATAACAATCTGCTGGGATTCATTAATGTTCCTGTGCAGCACTTGGAGCTGATGATGGAATGGATTTTGGGCTTTGTGACTGCAGCTTCTCTTCATCCTCTGCTGCTGATCCTTGTCAGCCAATGGTTTCCCTAGTATAATCTAAATAATGTTGAAATTTATAAAATAAGCCTTTATAATTATCCAGGTTGTTTATGAACTCTCATCAATGTCATACATCAAATTTTCTAAGTATGTAAAGATGACTAAGCATGAGCATATATATTTTTTTGTACCATGTTGCAAACATTTCTTTGTTCCAAACTGTGCTGTCCATTGACTAAAGACCAAATTGAAGAGGATATTGCAAACTGACTGCAGCTCACTGTAATTCAATCTTTGGCGGCAATTTCTCCAGCTGTGGAAGTGTTGGCTTGTATTCTCCTTTGGCCAATGGCAATTGGCATTGCTCTTATAGCAACTGTAAACCGAGGCTTCGGTTGTTTTATATCTTCAACTTGGAATTCTGAGAAAGCCAGGAAAAGCCATGTAAAGCCTGCCCTGGGAGGTGAAATGCAGTCCTCCTCTGACTTAGTCAGCTATTCCAGCTTTAGGAGTGAGTTCATCCAAGCCTGGACAGCTTTGACTGGGTTCAGCCAAAAGCCTAGCCATGTTTTCTACTTACTTCCAATTCACATATAGTAAAACAAAATACGATTGTTATTTAAGATAACTAATTTGAGTGCATTACAAATGTGTTCAGTATACTTAGAGCACTAGTAGCATAAGCAACCAGATTTATCAAAGGTCTCTAGCATGGGCAATGCATCAGATAATAGTTAAATCCTATGGAGAAGTCTTAGTTACCTATTCAAAGCAATATTTTTACCAAAATTTATTTAAATAAAGGCAAGTCTAACTTGTTTACCAAGTTATTTTATTTTTAGTCAATTTAAGATGTAATATAATTATGAGTTGTTTTCTTTCTTTTCCTCTTCGTAACTCTCCCATATATTCCCTTGCATTCTCCTCTTAGATTCTTTGCCCTCAACATAATATGAATGGATATATCTAATGCTTTCTTGAGAACACATGACTTCTAGGTCATTTTTTCATAGCATTGGAAATATGGAAAGAAAAGGAATTTTCTATTAGATTCAAATTATGAAATTTAGTATCACAGTACAAATTACAGGAAATTTATGTCAATATCAAAAAGAAAATATAAAATAAATGGAAAACCCAGAACATCATAATATAACATGGTAATTAGTGATTCATGAGTTTAAAAATTTTGTTTAGATGCACGCTGTCATGATAGTTTCCTAGTAAACAAGTATTTGATGTTCAGAACTTTAGTTTTATCACATTTCTTTTTTTTTTTTTTTTTTTTTTTTTTTTTTTTTTTTGGAAAATTCTTTTTTTTTTTTTTTTTTTTTAATATTTTTATTACATAATTTCCTCAATTACATTTCCAATACTATCCCAAAAGTCCCCCATAGCGCCCCCCACTTCCCTACCCACCCATTCCCATTCTTTTGGCCCTGGCATTCCCCTATGTTGGGGCATATAAAGTTTGCAAGTCCAATGGGCCTCTCTTTCCATTGATGGCCGACTAGGCCATCTTTCGATACATATGCAGCTAGAGACAAGAGCTCCAGGGTTCCGGTTAGTACATCATGTTGTTCCAACAATAGGGTTGCAGATCCCTTTAGCTCCTTGGGTACTTTCTCTAGCTTCTCCATTGGGAGCCCTGTGATACATCCAATAGCTGATTGTGAACATCCACTCCTGTGTTTGCTAGGCCCCGGCATCGTCTCACAAGAGACAGCTATATTTGGGTCCTTTCAGCAAGATCTTGCTAGTGTATGCAATGGTGTCAGCGTTTAGAAGCTGATTATGGGACGGATCCCTGGATACAGCAGTCTCTAAATGGTCCATCCTTTCATCACAGCTACGAACTTTGTCTCTGTAGCTCCTTCCCTGGGTGTTTTGTTCCCAATTCTAAGAAGGTGCACAGTGTCCACACTTTGGTCTTCATTTTTCTTGAGTTTCATGCGTTTAGCAAATTGTATCTTATATCTTGGGTATCCTAAGTTTTGGGCTAATATCCACTTATCAATGAATACATATTGTGTGAGTTCTTTTGTGATTGTGTTACTTCACTCAAGATGATGCCCTCCAGGTCCATCCATTTGGCTAGGAATTTCATAAATTCATTCTTTTTAATAGCTGAGTAGTACTCCATTGTGTAAATGTACCATAATTTCTGTATCCATTCCTCTGTTGAGGGACATCTGGGTTCTTTCCAGCTTCTGGCTATTATAAATAGGGCTGCTATGAACATAGTGGAGCATGTGTCCTTTTTACCGGTTGGGACATCTTCTGGATATATGCCCAGGAGAGGTATTGCTGGATCCTCCGGTAGTACTATGTCCAATTTCTAAAGAATCTAAGTCTTTGATTTAAAAAAAAAATTCCAACAATCAAGGCTAGGTATATTGATAAGGTATATTGATAAGGTAAGAGTATGTGCTCAGCAGATATAAAGACCTGAGTTCAAATCTCCAGCAACCCAGTAAAATGCTGCAAATGGGCATGCATACCTATAGTCAAATCATTTAAAACCAAAGTCAAATCATTTAAAGCCAAAGACAGCATGATCATGGCAGCCCACCAATCAGCATGGGTAGCACAAACAATGATCTGCTTCAGTCAGAGACAGTATTTCTAAGTAATAAGATGCATAATAGATAGAGGAAGAGTCTGGTTGTCTTTCTCTGGACTTGAATATACACATGCACACACGCACATGAGTACTCAATAGTGCAGGAATTCATGCAGGAAGAGTCACACACACACACACACACACACACACACACACACACAAGAAATGTCTTTAATAATAAGGAACACTGATTAAAAAGCAAGAATGAATTAGATTTTGTTTATGGGTCTACTTCCTTGAGGAATCTTATTTCTGTAGGTTATTTTCTATATTCTTAAATCATCTTGCTAAATTATTGTACACTTTCTTACTTTTTGAGAATTCACTGCTTCCATCCAGAATTTGAGCTTTGGAACTTTGACATATCATATGACTTTCCACCTATCTTGTGATATTGGCAAATGGTATTATATAGAATTTCAATATATAAGCAACAAAAATCATAATGATCCAATCAAAACTTTGTTGTTAAATTCCTGTCATGGGAAGAGGTTACAAGATAATTCCTTTAAGGGATCATGAATGCATATTAGATTTGAGCTTTTATGGAAAATTCTAAAATGAAGAGGAGTCACATGCTTCAGCCTAAATTAGTTGGCTATGCTACAATTTGGTATTGTCACTCATCTTGAACAGACATTTTCTATAGTTTGTAGCTCTGAAAGAAAACTAGAATTGACCTCAATCTGTTGGCCTGAAGAAAGCACAGACCATGAAAACACCAGCTGGTGCTGATCTGAATGAATGAATGTAATGGAGATGTGCACTCTCATTTCAGATTTAATTGGATCCTTTGGCCATATGTAGAAAAAACAGTTATATTTTGAACAGAAGCTAAAGAGAGAAACAGGGAGAGAGAACAGGACACAAGAGTGATATTTTCTAGGAAGTGAAAGTTCAAATCTTAATGTTAATAAAATACTATAACAACAGCGACAACAACAAATATCATCTTGAGGATAATTGTCCCTCCTTTCTGCAAAGATGTATTCCAAGAGACCCCACAAATACCTAGAACTACAAACATTACTTAACTGCTTAGTTTTTACTAGTACTATGCATTATCTTTTAAAGAAAAAAACAAACCAAAAAATTACAGCCTGAAGAAGTCTAATTTAAGAATTAGGCACAGTGTGAAAGTACCCACATACTATATTAAAATTATTTGAATATGGTATTTTCTCCAATTATAAAATACTGAGAGTTCATTTGACAATTGAATCAGCTACCAAAGGACAAGAAAACATACACTATATGCTATTTGCCAACATTGGAGAGGGCTATTTAGTGTACTATTTGAAAGGTCAAGGATACACAGTATTTTGTTTGTAGAATTTTTCATTTCCTGTTTTCTTCCACACTTAACTGCAGTTGAAATGGAAATGAAAGGAAGAGAAGCTATGCTGGGATAGAGCTACTGAAGTCCCCTGGGTGTATTTCATAGTTCCACATAGATGTTGGAGGTGCTTTCTCAAACAGATAATTAAATATATATATATATATATATATATGAAATCTAGTTTCATTATTCTAAAAACATGATTATTCCATTGTAAGAAAGACATCTATTAGTCTGTAATTACTTATGTGGATTGTATTATTCAAGTTTCTATAAACATGCTGATTTTAATACATATCTGTATATTAAAATAAAAGTTTATTTTGTTCAAGGGTTACAGAAGTTTCTGTCCAGGATAAGCCAGCCCTGCTGTTTACAGGGTGGTGATTAAAAAACACATCATGGTAGAAGCAAAAAGTAAAATTGAATCACTCACTTTTTCTGTCCAAGGAGGGAAACCAAAGAGAATGAGATTAGAGTTCTAATAACCCTCATCAAAGCATATCAACAAAGACCCAAATATCTAACAGCAGAAATGAAACTTGCAGCATTCATCACCATTTAATAATTTTAAGATGTGAACCTAGTCCTCACTGCATAGATCTTTAGGGGGATATACAAGGTCCTATTATTTTTACTGTTGCTCCCTAAACAAATATCTCATAATAAAATATCTGTACAGTCTGTACTCAAAGACACCAAAATACTGTGCTCATGAGTGCATCAATATCCAATTTAAAGTCTTCATAGACAAAGTGCAAATTGAAATACAAGAAGATTTAAAAAGAAGTTAAGTTTATAATCTCAAATGGTGGGATACTTATGGAATAAACATCAGTGTTCAAGGGGAGGAGCAAAAAGAAATAAACAAGTAGTGATGGCATCATTTGGTGTGAAATATGGCCCAATAAACAAATCCTAATTTAATTCAGCCCCTTTGCACTATGGCAGGGATGATGAGTACCACCGAGAAAAGGCACACTGTAGCAGGTATGCAGATTCTTTTTTTTTTAATTTTTAATATTTTTTATTACATATTTTCCTCAATTACATTTCCAATGCTATCCCAAAAGTCCCCCATAGCGCCCCCCACTTCCCTACCCACCCATTCCCATTCTTTTGGCCCTGGCATTCCCCTATATTGGGGCATATAAAGTTTGCAAGTCCAATGGGCCTCTCTTTCCATTGATGGCCGACTAGGCCATCTTTCGATACATATGCAGCTAGAGACAAGAGCTCCGGGGTACTGGTTAGTTCATCATGTTGTTCCAACTATAGGGTTGCAGATCCCTTTAGCTCCTTGGGTACTTTCTCTAGCTTCTCGATTGGGAGCCCTGTGATACATCCAATAGCTGACTGTGAGCATCCACTCCTGTGTTTGCTAGGCCCCTGCATAGTCTCACAAGAGACAGCTATATTTGGGTCCTTTCAGCAAAATCTTGCTAGTGTATGCAATGGTGTCCGCGTTTAGAAGCTGATGATGGGATGGATCCCTGGATACGGCAGTCTCTAGATGGTCAGGTATGCAGATTCTTAAGTGCTTAAGTGACTTGGCGTATATAACACTACTGGTTGCAGTTTACATCGCCACTTTATTATTTTGGCTTTTAACTATATTATAGTTTCCCATAGTAGATGTACAAATCATTAGCTCCTCCATGTTCCTGTGGTCTCTATGGAAGCCTCAGCTTCATTCTTATAACTCCACTCTGCCCAGTGGCTGACTTGGGGTAACTTAAAAGCTTTGCACATGGTCTAGTTTCTCTTGCTTTCCTCTGCATTCTTTGTGGAAGCCCTCATGACCACTCATCTTTTAATTGTGAATTGCTGAAAAAAAAAATCAGTGTTTCTATAATGTAAAGCCAAACACCTGCACATTTTTTTCTGTTTCTATACATTTGCTTTACCTCACAGTTCTAACAAATATTTAAAATAAAGTTCTTTGAAACATGTTTTCATTTTACTATCTTTATTCCCATGATTAGGATAGCTTAATAGATTCCATATCTGACATTGGGTGTCTTTTCTATCACCTGTGACATCTTTTTATACATGATAATAACTACATTTCCCTTGGTGAAAAATTTTCATGGCTGCCATTTTTGTTCTAGCTAAGAGATAAATATTTCAAGTGTTTTGTCTTTGGTCCCAATTTGAATCCCACAGAAAATTTAGCTGATCACAGTCAGTAATATACATGTCTCCATTTGTATTTGGAATCATTAGAAATTTCCTTGTGCAGATAAAACTAACCTTCCATATTCAAACCTGGCAACCTGTAAGTTCCAGGAGCCCTACAAACCACATGCAGCGTCAATTTATAAAAACACCGTACTGGGCTCAAATGGGCTCATTTGTCAACAGAATTTTCATTTCCAATTGACAAGTCATTGGTATAATATTGCTACCTTAATTTCTATTAGCATACTTCACCTCTAACCATGCACAAGAATCAACTTCTAAACCCTGTTCATAGGACCCACCTTTAGGTATTCTGCCTCTCTAAGCTTCCCAAATTTTTTCAACAAAGACATTAAAAAGTTTTTTTTTTCTCACATTATCCCAGATAGGATACTATGGAAAGCCTCACTTCTTCCTCTTTTTTTCCATGTGGTTGAACAGATAAGGGATAATAAGCTTATAAAAGGAATGTGTTTATTCAGACTAATGGTTGCTCAAATTCTAGTTCATAATGCATATTATTACTGCATGTAAGATTGTGAGGAATCATTATACCTAGATGAGGGTACATTAAAAAGCAAAGCCACTCACTTGGATAGCCATGAGGCAGAGAGATAGGTACTGATAAACATGAAAGGTAGTATCTTTTATGATACAGATACCTTCAATTACGCTTCAACTCCAAAATTTTTACCCTTGCCCACTGTCACTAAACTTGTATCCGATCCTTTGACAAATGGAGCTTGAACATTCAGAGAGAACTCTCAAAAAAGTAAATATGCTTTATGAGTCAGAAAGTTCATTGAGGACTTTTCTTTTTAACCTCACCCTATAACTTCATATATGTGTAATAAACAAGACTAGTGTGGAGTGTGAGCATTGACTATAATTATAATTGATAGTATAACAAAAGTACAATGTCCTAAGACCCTGAATATTCAGCCATACCTTTTGTAGAGGAATATATCCTTTTTCTCTCTAGAAAATAAAAAAGAAAATGTGGCTAATTTTACGAGGCATTGGAAAGGAGTTTTGAGTCTAATTAAACATAATTAACAGTAATAGCCACATTGTAGATTTAATTGGAAGAAGAGTTACATTCATTTGTGTACTTAACATTGTAAGGTTTTGATTCATAGTAACTGTATTCAGATTTCTACCACTTAAAATTCCTGTGATAATGTTCACTTCTACGCATTAAATATTGTTACTAATTCTGTTTTTCAATTTGTGAATAGAATATTTTGATTTTGACCAATGGATTTTAGAAGAATAATCAAATTATCATGCTTAGTTAACATTTCAGCATCTGATTCATCTGTATGACAAAAAATAGTTTAATAAATATTATGTCTTCCTTTTTTAACCTTGAGTTCTCTTGATTAATAATAATTTAAAATGGTTTTGGTAATTAAAATTTAATCTTAAACATTAATTAGACAACATTATTTTCATCTTCACCTACTAAAATTTGTAATTCATAAGTCTGCATGTGATTCCTGGTAGTGAAGAAGTTACAACATTCTTCTAAGTATTTTAAAAATATAGTAGTAAAACTTGACATCACATTAGAGATTTTAAAAAGAAAATATTCTAGTTTGTGTGGAAATTTAATGTGATCTTCAGTTTTGAGAAATGTCTTGCCAATGTCTTTAATGTTAAGAATTATGTTTAATTTTTTATTTCTTTAGTTATTTATTCTATTTGACCCAACTCCCCCCAAAATGTGTTATTTTGTCTTGTGCTTAATCAGAACACTTCATTTTCCACTGTGAGAATTCCATTTCTAAAGCATTATGGAAGAACTGAAAATGCACATCGTAGTGATATGCCTAGATATAGGAATCTATAAAGGAGGTAAGATGATTTTATTCAATGCTGATTGCAACAGTTGAGAGAGAGTTTCTAGGATTATCTCCTTTGGTATTTCTCAAATATTGTTTTAAATATTTTAAAGTAAAATCACAAAAATGTTTATTTTTATTTTATATGTATGGTAGTTTTAGCTGCATGCATAACTGTGTATCATGAATGTATGCAGTGCACAGAGACCAAAACATGTTAACATGTATGTATACTCATGACTTTCCTTATTTAGGTAATAGATGCAATGCATGAATGTGAGAAGACCCCATCATTGCTATTTTCACTGGAACTGGAGGCCAGTTAATCTTTCTATCATTTAATATGGACTCTCTTTGACTAATGGGTTCAAATAGCATACTTGTTTTATATTAACACTTATAGCATTCAGTTACTTGAAAAATATTATTATATAGTGTTTAATGTTATGCAGTTGTGTTAATGCTTTCATCCCTTCACATCAATGGAAGATTTCTTAACGAACCCTACAAGATACCCAAACATAGTATCCCGATCCATCTCTAAAATAGTGTAATGTTTTGGTTATAATCCATATCTATCATCCTTAAATTATTTCAAGATTGTCTGTGTTATTAGATAGAACGCCACAACAGAGATTGTTGAACTATATTACTTTATTTGTAATAGTAAGTAAATAAATCTAAATAATTGGGCTTACATAAACTTAAAATATATTTATCAAACAGCCCTGGATGGATTCTTATCTAAATAAATAAGTATATAATACCAGATAAATATTCAATAAGTTACATATTATGTAACATAAGCTGAAAGACTAGGAAATTATTATGACAATTGTAATTTCTATTTCTCTGTGTTACATATAGTAAGTACCACACAGACTTGTGGGACACTGACTCCTGGGAAGCTAAACTGAAGATAATTACAATAGAAGAGATTAATTAGTTCTGAAATTAAGACAGGCACACAAATATACAAATATATACAAATATAATGGGAGTAACCCACCAACATTTAAAATGATGGATTTAAGGAACACTCTATGATATGGAACCAATTTTTGACAATGTCAATGAGACTAAGAACCAGGAATGAAACAGGACATGGGGCTCTAAAGGAAAATTTACTACTATTATTTTGTCAAATGAACATAAACAACAAAAATGACTTTTTAAATTTTTTAATTTGATATTTTCTTTATTTACATTTAAAATGTTATCCCCTTTACTGGTTCCCCTGAAACTCCCTATCCCATAACCACTCCCCTGCTTCTGAGAACATTTCCCCACCCACTCACCCACTCCTGCCTTCCTGCCCTCAAATTTCCCTACACTGGGGCATGGAGCCTTCACAGGACCAAGGTCCTCTTCGCCCATTGATGCCCAACAAGGCCATCCTCTGCTACACATGCAGCTGGAGCCATGGGTCTCTCGATGTGTACTCTTCGGTTGGTGCTTTATGTGTTGCTATGCCCATAGATCAGTGCCTATGTCATCACAGAAGGGTGTTGTTGCAGGTCAGAATTAACACTGAGACCAACTAAAGGAGAGTGTCCAGAGAATGAGAACCTTTTGAACAGTTATCCCTATGCAGTATGTCTTTATAGTACCGCTCCCCTCAAGAATCAGTATCCATGCAGAGCCAATTGCAAACAGGTTGCAAAAACTGGAGATTGTGGATACCTTTAAGGAAGTGTTTTCCAGAAACAAAATATATGTATGAACTTACAGAGATTGTGATTGCATACACATGATATAAAAGAGTTCAAACAAGACAAAATTCCATCATGAAGAATGGGAAGTTTGGACACAAATTTTGACCCCTTATAAAGCATATATTTGTACTTGATACCCCTTGGGAGGGAAAATTCAGATTTTTTTAACTGAGTGACAATGGATGCATCAATTGCATGCTACTGCAGATTTCATTCTCAGGAGTGTTTGGTCAAAACAAAATGGACTCTGTGTGTGTGTGTGTGTGTATGCATGTGCTGTGCTTGTGCATGTGTGTGTGTGGTTTTGTGTGGAGGTATGTGCTTTTCTGCTTGTTGGTTAGTCTGTTTTGTTCTAGTCTTTTTTAACATAAAGAATTTTAAGTTAGGTGAGTACAGAAGAGAACGGAATCTGGGAGGAATAACAAAGAATAGTAAGAATGTGACCAAGGTATATTATACAAACGATAAAAATAAAAAACTGATGTTTACATGAGTATTCTAATCATGTTATAAAGAGCTAAGGGTGTAAAACTAAAGAAACCCACAATACAGAGAACATCTTCCATAAACAAATGAAAGAAAAAGAAAAACAATTTAGAAACAGCAAATGTCAAGGGCTTGTACTGATCAAATTTAAGGAAAAAAGACTTTCCAAAATTTCTCTCTTAAGAGGTATAGTCCCCTTTTCTTCAAAGAACAGAAATCCAACTGCAAACCTTCTGTACTAAATTCCATCTGTGAGAGGTGGATAATTAACACACAAACACAGCATCCTTTGGAATTAACTCAGAAACAAGGCTTGGATTAAGATTAGACTCCCAATGACTTCTCTATGCACTTTACAAATAATGCAAAAGTATTTCAACGCTACCAAATGCCAGTAAAATCTAAAACATAATTGTTTTTATCTTCAGCAAATGTACTTACTTGCATTTATCTTCTATAAAGAGTATCTGGACAAGGTCTTTATGAAATTATAACTTCTGAGCTAATCTACCTGAGATTTATACCATAGTTACTACTGACATCATACTTCATTATGGCTTCACTTGCTTCTATATAACAATGGGTCTGATTTAGTTGAAATACTTATGCTTTGGCAGTAATTTGTTTGTTTGTTTGTTTGTTTTAATGACCTTAAATTTTCATTTTGGAGGGTGAGAGCAGAACCATCTTATGGAGGCATTTTCTTTCTTCTTTTCCACACACACACACACACACACACACACACACACACACACACACACATGCATACAGTTTTTATTAGATCTAAGCATGCCATACAAATATATATTGTATGTTAATCTTATTCATCCCTCACTAATCCCTCTAAACCCTCCTAGTTCCTCTCCTCACCTCTCCTAAATCCACTCTACATCCTGGTTGTTGCCCCATCCTCCCTCTCCTTCTCCCGACAGGGTGACAGGGTGGGAGGATCCACTCACAATAGCACATTAAGCCTGTGCGGAGCTAGGGATCTCGTTTCCCCCTGAGTCTAGACAAGGCAGTCTTTTAGAGGAAAGTATTTCACAGTCAGGATGACCTCCACTTCAGTTGTTGGGGAACCCACAAAAAACTGAGCTACACTACTGCTACATATGTACATCTATGTCTAGGTCCAGCCCACGTATGCTCTTCGCTGGTGTTTCAGTCTCTGAGAGCCTCCAAGGTCCAGATTATATGACTTTGTTGGTCTTCCTGTGGAGTCCCTATGCCCTTTGGGGCCCTCAATCTTTCTACCCTTTCTTCCATAAGAGTGCCCAAGCTCCACCCAACGTTTGGTTTAGGTGTCTGTATCTTATTTATTTATCTGCTAGGTGGTGATGTAATTATTTTTATTCACCTTACTCCTGGTCACTGTCCCCATTATCCCTAACCTGCTCTTCTGAGAGGGTGGAGGCCCCTCCTGGGTATCTACTTACACTGGTACAAGTCTCTGCAAAGCTATGCACATCATAGGCCTAGCTAAAACAGTTATCCTAGACTCCTCTCTGCAAGCATAACAGAGTGCAATTAATAATATTGGGGAATGGTGATTGCACCTGAGATGAGTCTCAACTTTGGTAGCCAATTATTGGTTGAACATTTCCTTAGTCTCTACTCTATCTCTGTCCCTGCCCGATATAGCTGTCTTCGGAAAGGCTCTACCAGTGCCTGGCCAAAACAGAAGTGGATACTCACAATCATCCATTGGACAAAGCTGAGGGTCCCAAATGAAGGAGCTAGAGAAAGGACCCAAGTTGCTAAATGTGGTTGTATATATATGCATAGTAGCTTTAAGTGCTTTTCAGCCATTCACAATTCCTCTGTTGAGAATTTTCTGTTTAGGTCAGTAAAACCTTTTTAAAATTAAGCTATTTCAGTTGTTGGAATTTAAATTCTTGTGTTCTTTATATACTTTGCATATTAGCCCTCTGTCAGATGTAGGGTTGGAAAGTTCCTTTTCCAAATTATTTTGTTCTATTGACAGTATCCTTTGTCTTACAGAAGCTTTTCAGTTTCTTTAGGTCCCAGTTGTCCGTTCATTTCTTTTTAATTAGATATTTTATTTATTTACATTTTAAATGTTATCCCCTTTCCTAGTTTCCTCTCAGAAAATCCCCTATCTCCTCCCCCTCCCCCTGCTCCCCAAACTACCTACTTCCATTCCTGGCCCTGGCATTCCCCTATACTGGGGCATAGAACCTTCACAGGACCTAAGGCCTCTCCACCCATTGATGACCTACTAGGCCATCCTCTGCTACATATACAGCAAGAGCCACAAGTCCCACCATGTGTTTTCTTTGATTGGTGCTTTTGTCCCAAGGATATCTGGGAGGGTACTGGTTAGTTAATATTGATTTTCCTCCTATGGGGCTGCGAACCCCTTCAGCTCCTTTGGTCCTTTCTCTAGCTCCTTCATTTAGGACCCTGTGCTTTTTCCAATGGATGATTGTGAGCATCCACTTCTGTTTTTGCCAGGTACTCTCAGCAGAGCCTCTCAGGAGACAGCTATATATCAGGCTCCTGTCAGCAAACTCTTGTTGGCATCTGCCATAGTGTCTGGGTTTGGTAGTTGTTTATGGGATGGATCCCCAAGTGGGGCAGTATCAGGATGGTTGTTCCTTCAGTCTTTGCTCTGAACTTTGTCTCTATAACTCCTTCCATGGGTATTTTGTTACTCCTTCTAAGAACAATTCTGAGTTTCTGGGCTAATATCCACTTACCATTGAGTGCATACCATTTTTCCATTCTTGATCTTAGAACCTGAACAATTGATGTTCTCTCTTCAGGAGGTTGTCTCCTATACTAATAATATTAAGGCCATTCTCTACTTTCTGTTGTATTATGTTTAGTGTAGCAAGTTTTACATTGAAGTCTTTGAGTTTTGTGTAGGGTGATTTATATGGATCTTTTTGCATTTTTCTGCATGCTGACACTCAATTACACTAGCACCATTTGTTGAATATACTTTCTTCTTTCCATTGCATGATTTTTTGCCTTTTTGTTGAAAATCAAGTGTCCATAGTTGTGTAGCTTTATTTCAGGGTCTTTGGTTTGATTACATTGATCAACTTGTCTCTTGGCATACTGATATCACAAAGTTTTTATTAATATTGCTCTGTAGTACAGCTTGAACTTAGGGGTGGTGATACCTCAGGAATTTCTTCTATTGTTCAGGATTATTTTAGATATCCTGGGTTTTTTGTTTTTCCATATGAGTTAAGAATTGTTCTTTCAAGATCTATAAAGTGTAGGTTGTTTTTGGTAAGATAGCCATATTCACTATGTTAGTCCTGCAGATCCATGGGCATGGGAAATCTCCCCATCTTCTAATATCTTCCACAGTTTCTTCCTTTAGCTATCTGAAGTTCTTGTCCAATAGGTCTATCATTTGCTTGGTTAGAGTTACACCAAGATATTTTATATTATTTGTTGAAAGGAAGTTAGGGTATTGTTATTTTAATTTCTTTCTTGGCCCATTTATCATTTGTATAAGGGAGGGGTACTGATATTTTTTAGTTAATTTTTTTTATCCAACTAATTTGCTGAAGATGTTTATCAGCTCTAGAAGTTCTCTAGTTGAATTTTTGAGATGGCTTATATATACTATCCTATCACCTGTTAACAGTGATACATTGATATCTTCCTTCCAACTTGCATCCCCTTGATCTCCTCTAGTTGTCTTATTGCTCTATCTAGAACTCCAAGTCTTATATTGATGGGAGATATTAATAGATAAGAGAGAGAGATTGGGCTGTCTTGTTTTATCCTTGATTTTAGTGGTATTGCTTTAATTGCCCCACCATTTAATTTGAGGTTGGCTATTAGCTTGCTGTATATTGCTTTTGTTATGTTTAGGTATGTGCCTTGCATCCATGATCTCTCTAAGATTTTGAACAGGAAGGGGTGTTGGATTTTGTCAAAGCTATTTAGAATCCAATGAGTTGATCATGTAAGTTTTTTTACAGTATCTATTGTGGATTATTTTAATGGATTTTCATATATTGAACCATCCCTGCATCCCTGGGATGAAGCCTACATGATCATGATAGACGATGTTTTTGATGTGTTCCTGGATATAATTTGTGAGTATATTACTAAGTATACTTGGATCAATGTTAATAAAATAAATTGATGTGAAATTTTCTTTCTTTGTTCAGTCTTTGTGTTGTATAAGTTTCAGGGTGACTGTGGCTTCCTACAATGACTTTTGGCAGTGTTCCTTCTGTTTCTATTTTGTGGAATAGTTTGAGATATTAGCTTATCTTTGTAAGTGGTAGAATTCTGCACTAAAACCATCTGGCCCTACGCTTTTGTTTGATTGGGAGATGTTTAATGTCTGCTTCCTTTTCTTTATGGGTTATAGAGTTGTTTAAATAGTTTATCTGATCTTGGTTTAACTTTGGTAGGTGCTATCTGTCTAGAAAAATCATCCATTTCATTAAGATTTTGGAATTTTGTGAAATGTATGCTTTTGAAGGAAGACCTAATGATTCTTTCAACTTCTTCAATGTCTGTTGTTATCTCTCCCTTTTTGTTTCTGATATTATTTGGACACTGTCTCTCTGTCCTTGAGTTTAGTTTGACTAAGTGTTGTTTTCTGTCTTTGTGATTTTTCTTAAAGAACCCACTCTTGCTTTCATTGATTGCATTTTTTCTTTCTAATTCATTGATTTCATCACTGCTTTTAATTATTTCCCTCTTGAGTGTTTCTGTTTCTTCTTCTTCTTCCTTTTTTCCATAGAGTTTTCAGGTTTAGTTTTACATTGCTAGTATTAGAACCTTCTAAGGTCTTTATGGAAGTGCTTACTGCTCTGAACTTTCCTCTTAAAACTGCTTTTATTATGTCCCATAAATTTGGGTATGTTATGCCTTTATTTTCATTGAATTCTTGAAAGTCTTTAATTTCTTTATTCCTTTCCTGACCCAGAGATCATAGTTTTTCTGTTTCCATGAGTATGTAGGCTCTGATGTTTCTGCTATTGTTGAAGTCCAGCTTTAATTCATGGTCAGGTAGGATACAAGCATTATTTCAATTTTCTCTTTTTTTTCCTTTTTTTTTTTTTAATTTTTTATTAAGTATTTCATTTACATTTCCAATGCTATCCCAAAAGTCCCACACACACTCTCCCACCCACTCCCCCAGCCACCCACTCCCACTTCTTGGCCCTGGCACTCCCCTGTACTGAGGCAGAAAAGTTTGCACAACCAATGGGCCTCTCTTTCCACTGATGGCCGACTATGCCATCTTTTGATACATATGCAGCTAGAGACACGAGCTCCGGGGTACTGGTTATTTCATATTGTTGTTCCACCTATAGGGTTGCAGATCCCTTTAGCTCCTTGGTTACTTTCTCTAGCTCCTCCATTGGGGGCCCTGTGATCCATCTAAAAGCTGACTGTGAGCATCCATTTCTGTGTTTCTTAGGCCCTGGCATAGTCTCTCAAGAGACAGCTATATCTGAGTCCTTTCAGCTAAATCTTGCTAGTGTATGCAATGGTGTCAGCATTTGGAAGCTGACTATAGGATGGATTCCCAGATATGCAATTTTCTTATATCTGTTGAGACTTGTTTTGTGACTGACTATATGGTCAAATTTGGAGAAGGGTCCATGAGGTGCTGAGAAGTAGATATACTCTTTTTTTGTTGGGATGCAATATTCTATAGATGTCTGTTAGGTCCTTTTCATTCATAATGTCTGTTAATTTAATTATTTCGCTGTTTAGTTTTATATGGATGACTTGTCAGATGGTGAGAGTGGAGTGTTGAAGTTTCCCAGTATTAATGTCTCACAGCCATCCCATACTGTTTAGCATTGAGAAAGATAGTAGAGATTTGAGAGGATTGTTTTCAGATAATACACAAGAAAAATCAGAACATACCAGAAAATAGAATTATAAGCATTTTTAAAGTTAGCATAGATAACAGAGTGTTCTATTTAATTTACAAATATGATGGTCTAGGTATTAGGTGCATCTTATAGTTTGTAAATTACAAAATCGGAATAGTTGTTTTCAATTTATATTTGAAAGAGCCTTTTTAACTGGGCAAAAAGGGGAGAATGCGGATTGCTGTCTATATGCAGGTGAGGACAGGCACAAGATAAAACTAGAGACTGTGATTGGGCAGTGGATAAAGAAGCCGGAATAAAGAGAGTTTCAGAGTCTGGAGAGATAGGGAGACAGGAGAAGGAAGGAAGATGGAGGAAGAGAAAGACAAACCAGATCTGCTACAGATAGCTAGGAATATCATATAAGGGATGAATAATTACAGGACAATTTGACTTATCTAGGTGAGCAATTTATATCAATATCAAATGTCTCTGAGTTCATTGTGTGGACATTTTTGGGTTGAGAATTTACTGATATAAATCTGACTGACAAATTACAAGTTTTAATTTTACTGGGTTACAGGGATATGTGACAGTTAACCACAGGGGGCAGATGGCTGGGAATGTGAGCATAATCCCCAGCTAGAGAATCCTGAATTGTGCTGTCATTGCTACATGGGGACCTTGGAGACCTTGTGGGTGGGGAAACCGAGTTACTGGAGCATAGCTGACTCTAGCATGGGTGCTTGATATTTATGTATTTCAGGCAACACTCTAGTAAGTCAAAATATGTTCCACATTTTACTTTTCTGTCCCCACACCTTCATTGCAAATGTTGATTGTAAAATGTCATGTTGTTAGTCTGGTTCAATGTTTCTAGCTTCTATGATACTATCAGTATTGAATCCTCACTGGTACCCCTCCTGGTTATCTTGTTGTTGCCTGTGTTATGGAAACTCTGCAGCTTTGGAAAAGTCCATCTATACAACAATACCATGCACAGATGGTACAGATGTGGTGAATCAATTCAGAGCCCTGGATCTAAGCCTAGGTGGTAGCTGAGTTAGTCAGAATGCCAGCTCTCTGTCCCTCATGTGCACCACCAGGACAAGTACAACAGCATTGTTTTGGCTAGGCCACCCAATACTATGATCATCAGGAACCAGAGTCAGTCAGCTCTTCTGTCCTCATGGGTTTTGGTCAGCTCCCTCACACTCATGCCTCCAGAGCCAGTTTTACAGTTCTTTGAAGTCAAGACTAGAGGTCCACTTTCCCAAGTCCTGCAGCCAATGAAGGGCACAGCTAGTTCTCCAGCTCTCATGCCCTTGGAGCCTTCTCTCCCAACTACCAGTTTGGGAATAGTATTCTGAACATTCCAGTCAATGACAAGATCTTGACTTTGTGAGAATACTGAAGAAATGATGTTTAATTGTTAAAAAATAAAGAAAAAATATTAAGAAATTCACTATATCTAAGAGATAATTAAAATGTCATGGGAGCAGGGGGGAAGAGTGTATAGGGATTTTCGGAGAGGAAACTAGGAAAGGTCATATAGCATTTGAAATGTAAATGAAGAAAACATTTAATTTAAAAAATTGTCAAAAAAAATCATGGGAGATGATGTCTTACAAGAATAAGCCTATCCCTCCATAAAATTTTTCTATTATTATTTATTTATTTAAATTGATTTATGTATTTATTTTACATCCCAAATTCTGCCTTCTGCCCAGTAACCCCCTCACAGAGTTCCTCCAGGCAACTGCTCTCTCTCTTCCTCTGGGTATGCCTGCATCCTAGCCCATCAAGTCTCTGCATGGTTAGGGGCATCACCTCCCACTGTGACCATACAAGACAGCCTGCTGGGGAACCAAGGAGCTTGACACTGATTCTGAAAGTGTTAGAATTGTGCCCTAAATATATCAATCTGCCTAATTAGCTATATATTAATCACGACTGTTTTAAATGATGTTATAGGCTGGAAAATTGGAATCTACACAATAATATTGATAACGAGCTTATTTTTATTCAGTTTTCCCTCATTATATGGCTATAGTTGGTTAAGCCTATTTATTCATTTAATTTGTAACTATGAAGCCATTTTACACAGAATTTTAAAGATTTTATTTTATGTGCCTATCCAGTATTTGAGTGCAGGTACCGAGGCTATCAGGAGATATAAATTCAGACCCCTGGAACTGATGCTACTTATGGGTGGTTGTTAGCTCCCATGTGGGTCCTGGACAAGAAACCATGGTCCTCTGAACAGCAACTAGTAATCCACCACTGAGCAATGTTCCAAACTCTTAAACAGAATTTTAAATCACTTCATGTGTTTCCTGAATTCATTCCCATTTCTAAACCAGGACAAACCAAAGTGCAATGACAAAGTTTCCTATGTGTCCTGGCCTTCCCTTGCTGGGGGCTCTTGCCGTGGTTGAGTCTCAGTCTAAAATTTTGAGGTTTCTCATAATTTCAAATGAGTGTGACTTTTAAAAATATTTGTATTTTATTAATCCTTAATCTCACTACACAAAGTCACTTCTCCTATCCAGTTTCAAAACCAGGTTATTCTACATGAAGAATTTTAGTCCACTGGCTTCCTCGGTTAATGCAAAGTGTACTAAATAAAATTTATGAGAAATAAACTTGCATGAATATGAATCATTTGAATCCAAGCTCTAGACAATATTCTATACCTCCTTGTGGATTTAATAATATTTTACTTTTATCAAAATATGCAATGTCACTATGAGAACAATCCCATTAATTTGTATTCATTTCACCTAAATTAATAGTCAAATAATATATTATTAAAATGATAGCAACTGAAAGTTCTAGGAGACAACAAGCAAGACGATTTAAAAAGTATACTTATATATTAAAGAAATTGAAAAATAGTTAATATCTCTGTCTGAAAATTTTGTATCCATAGCAATCAAACAGTTTTCAAATACTTTGTGAAGATTATGGAAAAATATGCAATAGAATTCCAAATTATAAATATTTGGCATTTAGTGACATACAGTTTTAAAGGAGATGTTTCATTTTAAATTGTTCAAAACTTTCATTACTGTTGCAAGATAACAGTTGACAAGTTTCAGATATGTTGATGCATTATCTACCATTTGGATAGCCAACATATTCCAAATAAACATAGAACCTAAGGCAATAAATAAGTTTGAATTTCTTCACAAATATCTCCAAGTTCAAAGATCATACTTCTCCCTTTGGTGGATTTGGTGGCTCTTAATAGATGCCCTTTTGAGGCTTTTAAAATGCTTATTTTTTATTTATTTTCAATGACTATTTGGTCACCTTGTAACAAGAACTTATTACCTGGATGTTACTGGAAGTACTCAAGGTCTCAAGTCAAGAAATTATATGAATAATATATTTTTACAAATATGAAATAAAAATCTTATACATTTCATCCCCAAATATTCAACAAAAAGCATGCAAGCCAACTAGTCATATTTTCTTATCTTTTGAATAGTACATAATATAATGTTTTATTATTACATGCTGTTTTCAAAATATTATAATAATCCAAGATATTAAATACTGCTATTTACAGTTCTATTGGGTACTTTTTATATAAACTTTAGCTTAATAACATACAATTTAGTTTAACAATGACTGTTTTTAACAACTCTATTAGATTTTGAAATGGTATAATTTTATAATCAATATATTTTTTTCTTTATAATAATATACTCTCAATGGCATAATGTTTAAAAGTACTTTTGGCCTTTCCAGAACCCTGAGATAGATTTCAGCGCCCATGTGACAGCTTACAATCATTTCTAACTACAGTTTCAGGTAGCCTGAGTTCCTCTTATGGCCTCCATGGGCACCATGCATGCACATGACACAATTTTAGCTAAATAACTCACACACAAAAAGGTCTAGTATGGTTTTGTTAAGATCTCAGAAGATGGAAAGATCTCCCATGCTCATGGATTGGCAGGATCAACATTGTAAAAATGGCTATCTTGCCAAAAGCAATCTAGATTCAATGCAATCCCCATCAAAATTCCAAATCAATTCTTCAACGAATTAGAAAGTGCAATCTGCAAATTCATCTGGAATAACAAAAAACCTAGGATAGCAAAAACTCTTCTCAAGGATAAAAGAACCTCTGGTGGAATCACCATGCCGGACCTAAAGCTCTACTACAGAGCAATTGTGATAAAAACTGCATGGTACTGGTATAGTGACAGACAAATAGACCAATGGAATAGAATTGAAGACCCAGAAATGAACCCACCAACAATGGAGGAGTGTTCCTCTTTCTCCACATCCTCGCCAGCATCCAGAAAGTCAAATAACCCCATTAAAAAATGGGGCTCAGAATTGAACAAAGAATTCTCACCTGAAGAATACCAAATGTCAGAGAAGCACCTGAAAAAATGTTCAACATCCTTAATCATCAGGGAAATGCAAATCAAAACAACCCTGAGATTCCACCTCACAACAGTCAGAATGGCTAAGATCAAAAATTCAGGTGACAGCAGATGCTGGCGGGGATGTGGAGAAAGAGGAACACTCCTCCATTGTTGGTGGGATTGCAAGCTTGTACAACCACTCTGGAAATCAGTCTGGCGGTTCCTCAGAAAATTGGACATAGTACTACCGGAGGATCCAGCAATACCTCTTCTGGGCATATATCCAGAAGATGTCCCAACCGGTAAGAAGGACACATGCTCCACTATGTTCATAGCAGCCCTATTTATAATAGCCAGAAGCTGGAAAGAACCCAGATGTCCCTCAACAGAGGAATGGATACAGAAATTATGGTACATTTACACAATGGAGTACTACTCAGCTATTAAAAAGAATGAATTTATGAAATTCCTAGCCAAATGGATGGACCTGGAGGGCATCATCTTGAGTGAGGTAACACAATCACAAAGGAACTCACACAATATGTATTCACTGATAAGTGGATATTAGCCCAAAACTTAGGATACCCAAGATATAAGATACAATTTGCTAAACGCATGAAACTCAAGAAGAATGAAGACCAAAATGTGGACACTGTGCCCCTTCTTAGAATTGGGAATAAAACACCCAGGGAAGGAGTTACAGAGACAAAGTTCGTAGCTGTGATGAAAGGATGGACCATCTAGAGACTGCCGTATCCAGGGATCCATCCCATAATCAGCTTCTAAATGCTGACACCATTGCATACACTAGCAAGATTTTGCTGAAAGGACCCAAAGATAGCTGTCTCTTGTGAGACTATGCAGGGGCCTAGCAAACACAGGTGTGGATGCTCACAGTCAGCTATTGGATGGATCACAGGGCTCCCAATGGAGAAGCTAGAGAAAGTACCCAAGGAGCTAAAGGGATCTGCAACCCTATAGTTGGAACAACATGATGAACTAACCAGTACCCCGGAGCTCTTGTCTCTAGCTGCATATGTATCGAAAGATGGCCTAGTCGGCCATCACTGGAAAGAGAGGCCCATTGGACTTGCAAACTTTATATGCCCCAATATAGGGGAATGACAGGGCCAAAAGAATGGGAATGGGAGGGTAGGGAAGTGGGGGGCGGTATGGGGGACTTTTGGGATAGCATTGGAAATGTAATTGAGGAAAATATGTAATAAAAAAAAACAGTGGGAAAAAAAAATAAAATTCTCTTCTAAAAATGATAATTGTATATTGTTCTTTTCTGTTTCATGTTGTCTCTCAAACTTGTTAATCTGAATATGTTTTAGTATTGGGAATATTTCACAACCACTCTGGAAAACAGAAAATAATTTTTATTTTATAACTCCCACCCTGCTAAACACATGCCAGAGATAAAGAAGAGCCTATGTGAACCCCTCCTCTGATGTAGCTGACTTACCCTCTGCTCTGTGTTCATGTGATTTCTTCCAAAGAGGTTTTGTATCTGTCATCTTGTCATTGGAGGAACTCACAGGGAATTCATTGTCATGCACTGTAGTATGATGCATGTAAGATTTAATTATGTTTTCCTCAGGAGGCACTATTGTTTGTACTAAGCCTTGACTGAATGAGGAGCCCCACTCCTGTCACGGCACGGAAATTCTTCCCCAGCAGGGTCTGGAGTCCACAATATTCATGTGAATACAACCATCATAGATGGTAACCATGGTAACTGATTATTACAAATAAAGCATCATTTTATATTACAAATGACATCAGGAACATGCATTTGCCCAAGCACAAAACCAGCATTTGCAAAGATTTATTTCATTTTAGGATTTCATGGAGAATAATATATGTGTGCTTGAATTACCAACTCATTTACTTATCTTTTACATAATTTACAAAATTTTATACTTTCTTCTAACTACAAAATTATTTTCTAAGGAATAAAATAATTTGAAAATCGAGCAAACTGAGGTCCTTTCTTTTAACTGAAATAAACCCAAAGTTTTTGCTAAATTTTATGAATAATAGACCCATCACACTACATGAATCCACGTTGTTAGATGTTCTTTCTATGGTATTATGGAGCTTTGACATTGAGGTTCACATATAGGATTCCTCTATCTTCATTGCAAACACACTAACTGAAAACGTTTGCAACTGAATTTCTTAGCAAGAAAATATAGATAAACCAGAGACATTTAATGTTTCCTTTAGATCATTTCTGGTTTTCATTACTTTATCAGAGTTACATGTTTAAAAGAGAAGTTACACTCAGTGAACCATATTGACAACTGTGGGATTGAAACCATACATTTTAAAACTCGTCTTTCCCCAAAATTTTATTGTGATTTTATCATAAAGATCTTGACATTAATTCTTTGACTCAAAGAGATAGACTGTGTTTACAGTAATTCAGGAAAGGAATAGAAGAGTTTGATTTTACTTTATATGTAGGGTTGAGTATTATGGTAAAACCCATATAAAACCATACAACTCGGTTATTTTATTTATAAACTTCATCTTTAGATTGGGATGATCTATCATTGTACTAATCTATTTCCTAGCTATGAGACCACTTGTTACTTGTGGCTTCTCTAGGCAATGAGAGCATGAAGAGAACACAGTAGCAGCAGGAGAAAAGCCAACCATCTACCTCTGGCCATTTTCATGACTGGGTCTGGGATACCAGGGGAATAATTAGAAGTGACCAGTCATTTGTTGGCACTTCAAGTTTAACTGGCATCTCTCTCTCTCTCTCTCTCTCTCTCTCTCTCTCTCTCTCTCTCTCTCTCTCTCTCTCTCTCTCTCTGTGTGTGTGTGTGTGTGTGTGTGTATGTGTGTGTGTGTGTGTTCTATTCGTGGATCTGAGATAGCTCCTGGGCCTGGTGCTCATGTGTGACCATCTGGGAAAACAATGCTGAGTAGACAAAACTCAAGCTACAGTTGATGAAAAATGAGAGTAGAAGAGGTGGTGGTGTTAACCAGTAAGATAATTGGTCAACTGGCTAAAAGTGGTCAATCCTGAAAACGTGCATATAAGTATCGTTATATGGACTGCATAGGCTATATTTAGGCATATATATTATATAACATTTCATATATACACTTATAGATATATAACAATATATAATATATAGCGTATATGAAAAGTATATATACATATACGGGATAACATTATTTTGAAGATTTGGGAGGGAGACATGGGAAGGTTTGAAGGTCAAAAGGGAGAAATGTAGTTGTGATTTCTAAAAACAAACAATGAAAAAAACAAACAGGATGTATTTATTACAAACCAAGTTCAGGAACTCTCAACAGCATCAACTTTTGCATTACTTTGCTCTAATTCTGTACTAAACAGTGTGAGATAATTGGTCTCTTAGACAACCAGTTGTTGTAGAAATTGAAATAAATAAGATAATAAGATGAGATTCTATAGAAAACAACTTTAAGTTTTGTTTAGATTAATAATTTTACAAAAGTGTATTATATTTGCAAAATTAGCATAGTTTATATTATCAGAGATTGCCTCTTCATTAAAATATTGGAAAATTGTTAGCCATTTGTGTCACTGAAAGTGGGATGGTTTAACTGCAGTAGAGACACACAACAAAATGCATGACAAAAGTTAAGAGATGTGACCTACCAGAAAACAGTTCTTAGAGAATTCATCACTGATTCCTGTTAACCAGCACAATAATATACTACATTAAAGTAGAAACTATGCTCCAGTTTTATATTGAATGACTTTGTTTGTTAAATGTGATTTCAGGGCACACATTAAATTTTAATTCATTTATTTGGTTTTATTTCTGGCTTATGTATATGTCTGTTGGTCTTAGTGTGAAGTGTGAGTGTGTGTATGTATGAGTCTGTGTGTGTGTGTGTGTGTGTGTGTGTGATGGTGCCTGTGGAGGCAAGAAGAGGACATCAGATCTCTCAGTGCTGAAGTTACAGGCAGTGGTGAGCCACCAAGTGTGGGTACAAGAAAAGATCCTCTGGGAGAGCTGAATAATTTCTTAACTACTGAGCCGTCTCTATATTCTCAGGCTTTAAAACTTGATATTAAAGTAGAAACTGATTTTAAGTTTCATTTTTCAGGGAAAGGAAGTTCATAGAAATATATTTCTAAGACTTAAGTTATTATAATTATTTAAAGAAAACATTTTCAAGTTTCAAATGACTTTTGGCTTTCTGTCTTACAGCGAATGTAATGAATATACATGACATTTCAATACTTTAGAAATGCTGCTCAATAAGTATATAATTATAGTCATTATGACATACAATATTCACTTTAGAAAACAAATTAAATATGAAAGAACCTTGTTATAATACCTTGTTAAAAGAGCCTATATTTATCCCTGTAGTCTGGAGCTTTATAATTCAATAATTCTATAATTCAAGAAGGATATCTGATTTGCTTCAATATAAGATACTGCTATTAGCATGTAAGATCTGTGAGCCAACCATATATGCTTCAGTCAACACTCCATTTTGTTCAGGTAGCTGTATCATTTCATCACTGATGCTTAAAATATGGTTATAGATGAATGGATCATACAAGTTGAATTTTAGTAGATTGATGAAAAAATATGAATGTTTTTCTTCATGTCCATCTATGAGTAAGAAAATATAACCTTTGCTTCTAAATGCAAAAAGCAAACGTAATTTAATTAAAGAGATGAATTCACTATTTTACATATAGTTGTGATAGAATTCAGTAATTTTGGGGAAAAGTCCTTCCAAAAATTTATTCTATATCAAAAAACTAAGAAAACACCAAAAAAATGTCTTCAGAAAGGATAGTTTCATTTGTAAGAATTGAACTTCGGTTTATGGTGGATATAAAAAAATGACCTAGCAGTTTTGTCATTTCGTTTGTTTCATTGCCTAGAAGTTTATGTGGTGCTTGCTTGAATCTAAACTAATTTTCTATGATTAATTTTTAGTCACATCATATTGTGGCAGAAAAGGGTCAAAATATTTCTTTGCAAAATGTCATTTTGTAACCTGGGATTGTATCTTAGAGGATGTTACTCTGTGGCTGCAGCAGCAATACATATGTCCTTATGTTTGGGCAGGTAAACAGTCTTAAAGGAATAGAATCTTGGATCTGTCTATACTATTACCTACACAGGACCGGAAGCTCATGTTTAAATAAATCCAGTCAGACCCTCTGAATAATTTGTCACTCATAATTAGATGCATTTCCTATGCCATCTGATGTTGGAGATGAAGATATGACATAGCCTTCTGCATGTCCTCATCTCTAACTCAAAAATTTATGAGCATGTTATAGAATAATTTTATATCCTACAACAAAATGTATATGTACATTAAGTATACATTCGTAGATATTTTAAATGATACTCAGGAAAAGTCTCCAATTATATAAGAACTTAATTAATTGAAAGAAAGCATGGACATACTTATAATCTATATTTATTGCTAAAATATATTTTAGAAGAAATGGACAGTAACACAGGAATCAAAGCAAGCAACTATTTGGTATGACTATAGTTCATGACTCATTAAAGCTCTATGGAGAAGTAAGGATAAAAAAGTAGCTAAGAGCTTATAGATGAAGAACTAAAGCTAAAATTGATAGCTAAATGTTGGGATATAGAATAATGCAATACCTGCAAATTGGAGATATTTCAACAGTTCTATTGAAGTAGACACAGATACATACCATCAATAGTTGGCATAAATTTTAGTCAACACTTTTGACTAAAAGCATACTGAAAAATAATACTCTCTCTACATGAAATTTTAAACAAATGAATTTCAGTGTAATAAATCTATTTTATTTCTGGAAAGTTTGCTTGTTTTTATTTTTAATTCGCTTTATTTATACCAAGACAATTAAATTTAGTTTTGTATTTAAGCAAGTAAATTAGTTACAACTGATGGCAAAAATTAAAAATAATAAATGTATAATAATAATATGTTACAATGAACATTCCAGCTTTTCCTGCCATGAATGCATCAAATATTTTATAGGCCTTAAAATATGTAGTGCATTCATTATAATATGTTAGTCAAATGCTTTAGATAGTAAGTGTTTCAGCATTAATTTAGTTCTTTTTATCATCCTCTCTCCACAGCAGTTTACAAACATGACCAATACGTAAATGTAACTTTTACTCACCAGATGTAATTGATATCTTGGGAACTTAATGATAAATAAGCTCACCCTTTCTAGTTATTTTGGAAATTTGGCTGGTTCAGCTCAGCTATTCTAACTCAAACTCTTCTCCAAGCTGACACTCAATCTGGTTTCTCTCAGCTTCTTACTTAATTGTTCTGCTTGGCCTCAAACTAAGTCTGGCGATTTGTTCTAGTCTTCTGCACCCTTTTTATTCTCGGGCCTCGGCTGCCTCTGCTGACTGCACTGAACTGCAAGAACTGAACTCAACTGCAGACTCGCTAAACTTAACTCAACTGCTTTAACTGACTATACTAAATTCAACCGACTCCTTTCACTGAATTGCCCTCAAATTAGATGTCACTTTCCAACATAGCTGCTTCCTTGTACAAATAACCTTACCTACATTGTTTGGGATTAAAGGTTTACATTAAGGGTGTGTCTGTATTTTTAGCCACATGAATGAAAACTGTGTCATTCCAGTGAGATTACAAAGACCTAGAAGAAGTTGGGATGTGATCCCTTTCCAGAGCAGCCAGGTTGCTAGATTAAAATACCTCTGTACCAATAAAACACAAAGATGGAACGTCTAAGAAAACGTTGAGAACATGTCCCTGTTTGTGACAGAACTACAAGTTGAGCATTACATGAAATATCACTAGAGCCTCAAGCAAGATCAATGAAGGTATTTTGCTGATCCGTGTTGCCATCCTCTTTAGTTTATGCATATTTATAGTTTTTAAGTTTCTGGACAGTATATTTATGCTAATCTTCAAAGTACAGTAAACATTTTCTGCCATACAATGCAGTTCTCTAAAACATCCTTATTTTGGATAAATATTTTAAATTGTTGAGTTTTTCTGAAAATAAAATTTTGCAACTTGAGAACATATCTATCAAAAGTGTCAAAAAGTTGTATACAACAAAGAAAAAATATTTATACACATAAATATTTTTACACATAAAATATTTATAAAATATTTATACACATAAAATATTTATACACATACCACCTATATGCCAAACTAGCTTTATTAGTTTTTTAAAAATATTTCTGAGATTATCACATGCTAAAATGAGCAATGGCACACATGGCTCAAACGTGACTGAGGAAAGAAATAAATTATCCTAAATAGCTTAGAATTTTCTTTTTAATCTTTATGATACAAGCAAGATTTTGACGGTGAGTATATGTAGTGGTATATAAAACTTTTAAATAGTTCATCAGATATTTCTTACAAACAATTTCTTATATATATTGGGACACATGTATTAGCTTATACTCAAACTCTTACACATGTAGTCTATTTGAAATAAGTACCCTTTACTTTCAAAATATATGATCAATTTTATGAAAAAAAATTCATTCTTTACCTAAAGGGGATTTCCTCATCCTCACAGACTAAACATGGCATAAGACTCTGGCTTAATACTGTCTGTAGCATTAAACTGATTGTAGCCAGACATACTCTTTCCTGAAACAAAAATGCAATTTTTAATGAAATATAGAAAAGTTTTCTATACAATACAAAAGAACTCAGATATATTGAGTATTGTCACATTCTTCTATCCACCATTTAATTCTTCTCAGTAATAAAAATGTCTCTGAATCACTTCAATGCCAAAGCGACTACCATCTCAGTCATACTGGGAAAGGGAAATAAACATTTCTGGACTTAGTAAGGCACATTTATTATTCATCAAGTGTTTGTGATGATTTTGTTTAGGAGTCAGTAAATTTTTTTATAGATTTTGTGAAATAAAGAGGATCTACTTAATCCAAAATCAAAACTTTACATAGGATATGTATACATATCCCTCATTTTCTGAAGGGAAACAGGTGGAGTGGATGAAGAAGTGGAAGGTGGGAGATGGTACTGGGAGGAGAGGAGGAAAAATATTTAAGAGAATAAATTGCTAAAATTATTAAACAATAAAATTCTATAAATGGAGAAAAATATTCTTTTATATTCACCACAGTGGGGATCATTTTGTTAGACAGACGGAGATGAGTAGTTTGGAGAAAATGAGAAAAATTGGAATACCCACAAATTCATATTATTGTTAGTAATATACAAAGTTATACTCAATGTTATACTCATTATGTTAGTTTTCCAAAAATTTAAATCAATAATTCCATGATCAACTATGTCCTTTATAACAATATAATCATAGAAATTAAGAGATGTTGCTAAACAAAATGTTTATACTAGCACTGTTAATATTCATTGGAATATATGAAGAACATAAATGTTTCACCTAAAATGCTTGAGTATATTTGTAAAATAGAACATTGCATATTCATATTCATATAACAAGGTATGAGTGGGGACATAACTCAGTAGTACATAACTAACATATTTAACTTACAAGTTACATCTGTATTCCTGAAAGCAAAATGTAATTGTGAAATTAATAGTTCAAAGTCTATAAAAAAAGTATTATTAAAGACAGAGACAAAATTGTGAGCTGTACAATGATTATCCTCTTGTATCTTATTTCATCCATCAAAAATAGACTTTATATAATGCACAATACTTCATGATATTATCAATGAAAATGATCACAAAACATCTTTGTATGTGAAAATATAACCCACAGTTTGAAGGTACTGGCAGAGTATCTGAACAATCATTATGGTATCAATCATGGCAGATTCCATGGTTTCTAGAATGAGAAGAATTAGTAACTGAGAGAGGGAATTTCACAAAATGCATTTTATCACCTCGACGGTACCTGAGATGGTGCTTCACTATCTTCACTTGAAATGAACTGCCCTATTAAGCTGATTTGTAAATAGTTGTTTGAAAGTTATAAAGCAGAAAGGAAAATGGAAGTAAGTGATCTGAGGGTGATATTTCTGAATTCTGAAAGCTAGAAACTGGGGATTAAGGATGCAGGTGAGTACCAGCTTGATTTTTCCACGTCCTATGACTCAAATATGTGTTGTCTTCTGCAATCATGCTTTAACATTAAGTTCTGGGCTGTAATCAAAAGGATTGACAATAGCTTTAATAAGAAATACATAAGATTATATTATGGAAAGAGAGATCTTCAAATGTTAGAAAAGATAAAGGTTTCTTTATATTATTTATATATAACTGTTTTATATTTTTAGGAAAATAGACAATCTTTAAAAGTATAAAATTATGTAAGGTGATCCAAACTCAGAAAGAAAAAATAACAGTGCTCTTCCTTATATGTAGATTCTAGCTTTTAATATACACTAAATATAATATTACATTAAATATGATATATGATATAGTTTAATATGTATATTATATACTATATAATTATGTATAAATATTATGAATGGGAAATAATCAGCTATAAGAGAGGCAGTGATATAAGTTTTTGAAAGGGAATTAAGAAAGAGTAACATTAGATAAGGAGGAGGAAAGATTTCAGGGAAAGGGAAACATGAGTCATGACAGATAAAAAAATAAAAGCTCATTATCTGTGGGAAAGCCTTTGCTAAAGTAAATCAAGTATATTTGCAAAATGTCAGAGATAAGTTTTACCTATTACCTTAGGTAGACTATCTGAATATTTCTATATATGTGACAGCATTTTCTATGTCCAATAACATTAAAATATTGGTGTAGTAAGAGGCCTGTGATTGGACAGGTAAAGGGAGGTGGAACTAAGAGTTGCAGAGACAGAGGAGAAGGGGAGAATCCAAGATGGAGGCACATGTACAGGAAGAAGAACCTGAACCAGCGTGGCTTTACATAGCCACAGGTAGTTATGATATCATAAAGGTTAGAATAATTGGAATAATTTGTCAATTTTAGGTGGGCAGCTTTTATCATTATCAATTGGTTCTGAAATAATTGTATTAGCATCTTGTGAATTGAGAATTTATTAATACATAAATCTGATTGGTTAATTATAAGCCTCGAGAGTTTTGATTTACTTGGTTACTGAAATGTGGGACTGCCAATTACAGGGGTTTTTGGCTGAGAAGGAACTAGCAGAGCCACAGACAAGTGAACCAGAGCTGGGAACACAATTGGTATCTGTGGAGGCATGGGTGGGGGGATGAGGCTAGCTAGAGACAGAGTCTGCTGGTCCATGCTGGGGCAGAGAGTTGTGACTGTGCGGGGTGGATGGTGGTTTTGTGTGGCTGGCATGGTAGTGAAGGGAACCCAGGAGTTCTGGCTGTGCTGGAGAGTTGGTGGGCAGAAAGTAGCCTGGCTGGATTGAACCAAGGCAAGAAGTACTAGATAGTAACACTGGAGCTTGGAAGGCCTTTTTAAGTATTTCACTCAACATATATATTATTATATCATTAGCTCTCTGTATATATTGGCATATCATATGCTCTCTGTATATATCAACACCTAAATATTTCCAAATCCATCTCTCTATATACATACATACAGCCATTTCTATTTCTGTACTATTTATATCCACATGTATATGTTTGTGTGTTTGTGTGTTTGTGTGGTGTGGTGTGTGTGTGTGTGTGTGTGTGTGTGTGTATTCCTCCATAAGTATCCTCATGTTTGCATCTATTTAAGTATCCACACTGATCTATATTTTCCTATGCCTATATCTTTATAAATTGAGTTTCTCTAAAATTATTTGACTATTACAGATTTTGAAACTAAGGAATTTTATAAAGCAAAAAGACAATTAAAGATGAGTTTCTTTTATTTCCTGGTTTCTGAAATTGATTCACAAGACCAATTTTGTTAAAAGCATCAACTCCTATTTTTCAGTGATAAATGGACACTGAAAACACTTGAGTGTTTCCACTTATATACTCATAACTAGGTAATAATGAGAGAATGTGTATGTGTCATTGCATTTATTAGATAATTGAAAAATTAAAAGTACTATTTCTTTTTTTTTTTTTTTTTTTTTTTTTTTTTGGTTTTTCGAGACAGGGTTTCTCTTTATAGCTCTGGCTGTCCTGGAGCTCACTTTGTAGACCAGGCTGGCCTCGAACTCAGAAATCCGCCTGCCTCTGCCTCCCAAGTGCTGGGATTAAAGGCGTGTGCCACCACGCCTGGCAAAAGTACTATTTCTTGTCCCTTTATAGTGCTGAAAATGTACAGAAGAAAGTGTTCTAAATTTCAGCATACATGAGATGAACATCTTTGTGTCTCTCCAGAAATAAAATAGTCTCCTCCTCCTCCTTCTACTCTCTCTTGCTGTTGCTTGAAGTTGAGGTTACATAAAACAGAATGAATTCAAAGCTCTGTCATTTGTTCGAAGGAAAATAAAATTTCTGACCTGGAAGAATTTCTGCTATTACTGTGATTGCATAGATTTGATTTCGAAGGAAAGAAATACTGAAAATGAGAAAGGGACACATAAGCAGAACCTCGAGGAAGATAGAGAGATTGCAGGTTCTCCTGAGTCTTCATCTGAGAAAACAACACCTTTGCCATTGTGTTTACAATGTAACACAATGCTTCTGTCAGAATCTGAATTTAGTATATTTCTGTGGAATCAGACTACTAGCCAGACTCAAGTGTCAGTCTGTAATGAAGGAATGGCATTAACTCTGAAAAAAATGTGCTACACTATTAAATAACTGCATGATTTCCCTAACTCAAGTAGACATATGCCTAAGATATATCTGTGAGAAAGGTTGTGAAGAACAAAAATATTAGTCTCATAAAATATACGGTTTGGATCTAATAAAGTAGAAATACTTAAAATAGTATTATAGTAATAGGTATATATAGAAGGTTTAGAAAGTAACTAAGAATTTTTCTTGTGGGCTGGATAAAATGTAGGACAGTATTTGCCTTCACTTTCTTAAGACACTATTGAAGTTCTTTTCTTCTTATTGGATATTTTATGTATTTACATTTCAAATTTTATCCCCTTTCACAGTTTCCTCCCCATATCCCCCTCTCCAATCCCCCCTCCCACTCCTTTTATGAGGATGCTCCTCCTCCCACCAAACTACTCCCACCTCATCCCCTGGCATTCTTCTACACTGGGACATTGAGCCTTCACAGGAGCAAAGGCCTCTCCTCCCATTGATGCCAACAAGGCCATCCTCTGCTACATATGTGGCTGGAGCCATAGGTCCCTCCATGTGTACTCTTTGGTTGGTTGTTTAGTCCCTAGAGCTGAAGTTCTTTAAAGCATAAGATAGAGTGTTTTTTTTTTTCATTTAATCCCTGTTGCAGACCCTAAAAATAAATTGGTATGGCAAGCACAAGCATTTTTTAAAGTCCAAGTGGTTATTCCATGAAGGTTGTATATTTTTTTATTTTTAATATATTTTTATTACGTATTTTCCTCAATTACATTTCCAATGCTATCCCAAAAGTCCCCCATACCCTCCCCCCCACTTCCCTACACACTCATTCCCATTTTTTTGGCCCTGGCATTCCCCGGTACTGTGGCATATAAAGTTTGCATGTCCAATGGGCCTCTATTTCCAGTGATGGCCGACTAGGCCACATTTTGATACATATGCAGCTAGAGTCAAGAGCTCCGGGGTACTGGTTAGTTCATAATGTTGTTCTACCTATAGGGTTGCAGATCCCTTTAGCTCCTTGGGTACTTTCTCTAGCTCCTCCATTGGGAGCCCTGTGATCCATCCAACAGCTGACTGTGAGCATCCACTTCTGTGTTTGCTAGGCCCCAGCATAGTCTCACAAGAGACAGCTATATATGGGTCCTTTCAGCAAAATCTTGCTAGAGTATGCAATGGTGTCAGCGTTTGGAAGCTGATTATGGGACGGATCCCTGGATATGGCAGTCTCTAGATGGTCCATCCTTTCATCACAGCTCCAAACTTTGTCTCTGTAACTCCTTCCATGGGTGTTTTAAACTCAAGAAGAATGAAGACCAAAGTGTGGACACTGTGCCCCTTCTTAGAAGAAGGTTGTACATTTTAGTGGTAGCTATAGCCATAGAACTAGATCCTTAAAAGCATTAGAGCTAATTGGATGCCAGTGTGGCAGGGGTCAAATAGCAGTACTTACTTATAATGGACAAGTGAGATATAGTTATCATAATGAACCAAAAAGTCAAAGCACCGTGAAGTATGTTTGGTTCGTGAAGGCCTATGACACTTGATAGTTGATCATGGTATCCTTAGGAGGGAAATAGAGAGGCAGTCCAGTAAGTTCTGACCTAATCTCCATAATTAATCTGGTGAAAAGAAATGTAACTCAAATTACCATAGCAGAACCAAGCCCTCTCTCCAAATTACAACAAAGAAAATTAGATAAACACAATCAACAATAGAGAAAATTTCCACCTAAGCTCTCTGCTTTTGAGAGTGAGGGCTTTTTTGCTGGGAAAGGCCTATAGGTACCCCTAGAATGTACTATACAAACAAAAAGTGATAACAGTGTCACATTACTGAGCTATAACGAGTTTAGCAAATTAAAATAGCAAGCCTTTATTTCTCATAGATTTTCTGTATCAGAAAGTGTAGCATATTTTCAATGGCTTCTGTGCCCAAGGCTGTGATATGCTGAAATTTAAGTGTATATTTTAATTTAATCTGAGGTTCACAGTCCTTTATAAATGAAAAGTTATTTGGGTGGAGAATATAGAATTCAAATGTTTGTAAATTTTCTGCTGGAGCTGTTTTAAACTGTTAAAGATCTCTGTCACCTGCCATTTGTCTCTCCTTACATATCAAAATTAATCATATTTTAAAGGGGCTTATGGTGTATAGCTTTATTTCCCTTCTGAAATCCAATTAATTGGGTAACTAAGTACTTCTGAAAAAAATCTTTTCATCACACAAATGGTATAATAACGGGAGAATATTTTATCAAATTCCAAGTAGAGTTCATAGCCAGTGGTGAGTAAGGGATTATGGAGTGTGCAAAAGAAGGGTTGGAATTCAGAGTCTTTCTAGAGTGCTACATATCATAGAAGCTTGGGATGCAGAAATATGTATTTGAAACATGAAACAAATAAAATACACAAACAACAAACCTACTTTCCCCTTTATAAATAAAACTGGAATCAAATGAAGAAGTTAGTGCAACAGCAACATCTGGAGACAGTTTGGAAATGTTAGAAACTAAGGTATTCATGAATTTATGGCAATAACATTTTAAAGTATAAACATACTGAAAATACAATAAAGATGACTTGGCTTAAAATTACTTAGATCATAAATGTTATATGGTATCTACTAGCCTCACTAATTAGGAGTGTGCACATAATGAATAAATAAATAATACAGTGCCCAAGCATTGTGGTTACTTAAAAAAAATGAGCACTGTAGAAAACAATTCATATTTTATGTGAGGAATTAAAAAGTTAGATATTGAAAATAGAAATGTCTATATGTGTGATAAAAAGTTGTCACAAACTTGGGATTAACACAAAAATTATTTAATAATGTCTAAATGTCTAAATGAAATAATTGGTCTCAACAGGTATAAGTCAATATATCAACAATAAATATTCCTCTGAATGATCTTGAGGAAATGCATTTTCTTGCCTTTACCAACTTTAAAGTCCCCACTTGTATAAATTAGGGTTATCGCCTTCAAAATTCATAAAGAAGTTTGAGTAAATTTTACACTCTGCATCCTGACTTCCTTGGCTACAGCCCTCCTCCAATTCAAGGGACCCTTAGAATGGTGCTTACTTTACATCAATAAGTTAAAATTATGTTTCACCATAAATCCAATTGATTGACCAACTTTATTTCTCATGTAACCGAATTTTTCTTCATTGTGGATTTTGGAATGTTAAGAGATACAGAGTTTTAGATTGTGAACATCTCGGCATGCTATTACTTGGTCTTCCAAAAATAAAAGAAGAGATGCCATAGCAATTGATAATGATTTGGCTTATTCCCTGTATTTTTTAAATGTATTTGTATTGTTTTATTACTATGTCCTCATGGCTTTTACATTAATCTCAAATCTATACTAGTTGGTCCCATGCAATTTGTTCTATAAGATATATGTTTGTAATGTTGTCAGAAATATATTATGTCAGTCCCTTAATATTAAAAATGTCATAAAATGAAACACAAAAATAATTCATTATTAAAAGCTGGATACAGGTCAATTAATATGTTATTGTTGGATAATCATAATTATATATTTCATCTTTTGCAAACAAGAAAAATTAGAAGTTTATGTGTGATTAATACTATTTTATTATTTCATTTTTATAAATTAGGTATTATAATACTAGTGAATATTTAGTAATTTAGGAGAAATGTAAATTATAGCAATCCCTTATTTAAAATAAACATCTGTAGTTAAAAACAAAACCAGTGATTGTTTTATGTTTAACTTTTTATGTGTTGTATATATGAAGATACACACTTCATAGTCAAAGACCCACTTCAACTCAAATTATGCCTATTATTGTAGAATAGAAGTAATCTGTTGTTTCTAACTCCTAATTATCTTCTCTCAAAGTTCATTTAGAAATTTTAACTGTAAAAAATACACACTTATCCAGTTACCAAAAATATCCAAATCATAATCTTGAAAATGAATATAGATGCCTTTTACTTTAAGAAGAAAGACATGTGCATCTTCATTTGTCATCTCAATGCCTTACTTTATTATCTTGTATTACATGTTATTATTCAGTTGGAGAAACATTCAGGCGTAGATTTTCAGGTGCTCATTCTTTCTCATTAAGCCTTTCTGGTGTCAAGATTCAGAAGTGTATTATTAAAATTCCTGAAAAAAATATACTAAGTCCTCCATTCTCTGCAGACTTTCCATAGGGATATTTTTATATTCCATAGTATGTGGGTTTTCATGGTAGAAGTTACTATGAGCACTCTTATCCATTCAGTAATTCCACATACCCATTGTATGTTAGTTGCTATTGAAGAAGATCTTTTTCCTCACTGATGAGGGAAATAATGGAATCCTTTACCACAGATCATTTATTTTAATGAAAAAAGATAACCAATAAGGCAATATAGACAAGGAGCTAATATAGACAATGAAGAGAAAGCTTAAAGTTATGTTAGGAAGCCATAATGCCTGCCTACATGGGGTACTAAAGAAAGCTAGGGCCAACAGACATAGGTTTGGAACAATGTACAAGTTCAAAGAAACGGATTAGTAAAAGTATATGTGATTATTGATATTTTTGTGATCCCCTTGCCCATGATTTCCTAAATGTTATAGTGTGATTGAACAACCTCAGGTTGATATAAAATTCCATTTGGAGGACTGAGTAATTTCTATGCTATCTCCAAAATATCCTCATGCACAGTATGTGGATCTGTAGGTTATAGGTTTATCAAATTGCTCACCCACAGATATTCTGTTAAAATCTTTCCTTAGAAACAAACTCAACACTGTAAAATACCATGAGTCCACTAATCAAGAGATTATTTACAAGGAAATTTTTGTCATATTGACCCATATATCTCCTACTTTGATTCTTGCCCAGAATAGGAATGAATAATCCCAGAATAGCTGCACAATATATTATACAAGTGCCATAGCCCTATCTTATCTATCAGCAAATACTGTTACCAGATCAAATGAAAACTTTCAGAATGCTACACATGACCCGAGAATCAGGAGCAAATTCATGGCTTATCAAGAGCTGAGCAAGTGGGATGTTTCCCTTCAATTCTTTTTGTTCAGTTTATATTGACAGAGAACTTGGTGAGTTTAAAATCCAGCTTCCAATATGCATGATGCCAAGAAACTAAAATGGAGGTTTCCTTTGACACAAAGAATTAATAAATGTCATGAAAATGAGAAAGGTGACTGACACAAGATCCTCCTGTTTAGTACATGAACTTATCAAGATGCTGCTTCTTAAATATATACAACAATTAAAAAGAACTTATGAATGCTGGCCCCAGAGGATGTTTGAAGAAGGGTGGCTGGAGGTAACTGAGGTCATGAAAAGAATGAGGGAAAGTGATATAATTGCATTTCAGCTATAAGTAATAAATAGCGAAAATGATATTTCTACCCATAGATGGAATTATACTCCTGAATATTTCTTTTAGTTTCCACAATAGGGCTTAACTGCTTCCCATATCAATTCATCATTTAGATCCTCACCTTCTTTACCTTGTTTAGGATGACTGCTAAACAGGTGTAATATTTACCTTTGTTGCTGATAATAATATAAAATCTATCAACTATTTTACTTAACCTTATACCAGGAAGGAAAGGCTATATTAGTCTTTAGTTTTCTCTCCCTGGCTGAAAATTACATGGCTACCAGTTAGAAAAGTGGGATGTGTTAAATTAATACCTATCTCTAGGGCATTTAGGAGTGTACATTACTAAGTACAACAATTGGTATAATGGACAAATCAGTTTCGCTTATTATTTGTGAGGGGGGAGTCATAGTTCTCTAATTCACACATGTTAAGAGATATTTTAAAGACAGTGTTTTACTCATATCCATTTTTCTATTTTCAAGCAACAATTTCATTAACTGTATCCTTTGCATCACCTGTTTTGAGCCAAAGGGAATTCCTTTGCTCCAAGAATGGTAAAGGATAAGGATGTATTTTTAATGTTGTCTTCGTGCTCATATATGCACTTTTGTAACACTGAATGTGTACGCTGGCAAGAAGAAACATGTCCCAGGTGGAAAAGCTTAATTGGCAATTCCATTAAAAACCTTAGCTTTTATCATGAGCTGTTGCTTTTGCTGCAAGATGAGTGACAACTGGAATATATTAAGGGTCAATCTCAGTTAATATCTACTTGTATCCACACGGGACAACCATTAATGGCCTGATGTAATCCATTTACTGGTGATTCACTGCACTGTGTCCTTGGGGCATTTTACCCTCCTCCATTTTCAAATGATTCTTTTCCTCTTAACATTGACTAAAATATTGATTAAAATATTATGTGTTTTATATCAGTGCAAAGGACACATCTAATGTTTATTAGCATGACCCCTAAAATCCTCACAATCAGTTATATGGTAAAAACATAAGCCAACAATATGAATATAGTGTAGACTACATTATAATGCACTCTACATCTAAGTTTGAAATTATAGTGTGTGTGTGTGTGTGCATGTATGTGTGTGTGTGTGTTATGTGTGTGTGTGTATTATGATGTTTGTGCATATATATATATGTATATGCTTGTGACTAGATTCATATGAGAAGGCATGAAGAGGTTGTCAGGTTTTCTGCTCCATTATTTTATGTCCTCTTCACTTAAGACAGGATGTCTTAATGACTCTAGAGCTCTGTCGAATATTTGCTGCTATTTTTACTCATACCCAGAACATTCTTTGTCTTTTTATCTAAATGGCCAGAAAAATGCATAAACTGGTATCCCCTGTGAATTTTCTTTTGCATTACCATTAAAATGTAATTTTCTATTGGTAAAACAAGAGCATTAGCTGTAGCCCATGAATTATAAAAATACAAATAGTCCTCTAAAGGCAGGCACTTCATTTATTTACTCTTTTTATAATTTGCTTATGTGTCTGCCCACTGGATAGACTGCCTTTAACTTGTTCTATTAGGATTTCCCATACTAAAAGAATACTAATGATTTAAAAAGAAAATATGATCCCAGTTTAACCTCTTCTATAAGCTAAGAAGCTGATTTTTCCTTGAATGGGAAAGTATAGAATTTACGACATACCACAGTGGTTATATGGAGATGTCCTAGCAGGTCTATTGTGGTTTCTATGGGCAATAAAGTTTCCATTTAATGTAAGTGTGCAGAATGCTGTACCTGATATTAATTTGCCAGCCACCTTTTGAATATACCATTTTTCTTTCTATTTTTTATTCACTTAACATCCAGATAACTATCCCCACTCTCAGTCCCAACCTCCCCTTCTTTTATGAGAAAGTGGAGGCCCTCCTTGGGTTCCCCCTACCCTGGAATATCAAGTCACTTCAGGGTTATGTGCTTCTCCCACTCATGCTACACGAGACAGCTGAGTTGTGGGGATCAGATTCCACAGACAGGTGAGAGCTTTAGGGATACACCCTACTCCTGTTGTTTTGAGCCCACATGAATACCTATAGTGTATACCTTTCAGCTGGTGTTTCAGGGTCTTAGAGCATCCAAGGGTCCCGGTTAGTTGTCTTTGTTGGTCTTCCTGTGGAGTACTTTTCCCCTTCATGGGCCCCAGTCCTTACACCCAACTCTTCCATAAGGATCCAGAATCTCCATCCAGTGTATGATTGTTGGTTTCTGCATCTATTTCAGTCAGCTGCTGGGTAGTCTCTCAGAGGACAGTCACGCAATGTTCTTGTCTGCAGACATAACAGTATCATTAATAGTGTCAGGGATTGGTGCTTGCTCAGTGGATGAGTCTCAAGTTTGGCCATTTATTGATTGGCCATCCTCTCAGTCTCTACTCTAGTTCCTTTCTCTGTATTTCTTGAAGAAAGGATAAATGTTGCATTGAAAATTTTGTTGGTGGGTTGGTGTCCCTGTCTCTCCACTGGGGTTTTTCTGGCTGGCTACAGCAGATGGCATCTTCAGGTTTCATAACCTAACTGTGGTGGCTCTCAGCTAAGGCCACCACCATTGATTCTTGGAAGCCCCCACCCCCCACCCCAAGTCTCTGGCATGTCCTTGAGATGCCCTCCAACCACTCATGCTTGCCAGTTACCTCCACCTATACCATTTTCATATGAGTGCTTGTTCTATGTTCCTTTCTGCCTGTTGTTATCATTGTCAGCTAAGGTCTGATTTATAACTCTGTCTTAAGAAATATTTGATAGTCTATTTTAACTAATACTCTATATTAAGCTATAATTGTTTTCATTTTCTTAGTTGTTTTCTTTTTATACTTTCAAAAAATTCTTTTAAATTACAGTATAATTACAGCACTTTCCCCCTATATTTCCTCCTCCCAACCGCTCACATATCTCCTCCTTCAAACTCCTCTAATTAGCCCTAACACTTTCTCTTCAACTGAGAATTTATTTTCCTTTAGATTATTATTGTTACATACTATATACATAAATATTTTTACCAATATATGCTAAATCTGTTTTTGTTGTTTATGTCTACCTGATTTCAACAATAACACTTCGTACTGGATAACCAATTTAAGAATTCATGATTCCAATTCTGAAACCCAAGTTAGCACTATTTTTGCCAAAGTCCAACCTATTCTGAATACAGATATTTTAAAGCTTACTGAGATTTTGAATGGCAGGCTTGTGCATATCACAGTATCACAAGAACTTTTAAATGGAATGGATCTCTGAATCTGCTTTAATCTACTACCAGTGCAATTATCTATGATCCCTATGATCTCTATGATCTATAATCTATGAGAATAGAGAAATAACACTAGGAGTCATTTTATTGATTTTTTTTTCTAGTCATCTTTGGTTTTACTCTATGTTGCTGCGGCTATCTAGTCTCTCATTCTTGGTTACCTGAGCCGTGTCAGTATGACTTTTTGCAGTGACCCTTAAGTCTAATCAGACATTGGTTAACAACTCCCACAAATTCTGAGCCATGATTGTCCTAGCATATTTTGCCCACAGGATAGACTGTAGGTCAAATATTTTGTGGCTAGGTGGTGTTCATGTTTCTCTTTTGATAGTCTACAGAGTATTTCCTCCCCACCAAAGAGACTGGAATATATGAGTAGAAGCTCCATTTAAGCACAAGCTCAACTTTTCCACGTTAAGTGAGATGTGTGGGCTTTGTCCTTAGCATAGAACTCCACTGTTATTTTGTAGAAAGCAACCCTGTGTCTTAGAGACTGTCTGGGATATGTGCAGATTTCCATGGGATTTTGTTGACCAACACTCAAATGAATGCAAGGCAGGCCTACCACTGGAAGTCTTGCCTGGTGGCAAAGGATGCACAGTTGAAACTATGCATTGCTAATTACTAGGAGTCATATATATATACATATACATATATATATATATATACATATATATATACACACACACACACATATGTATATGTGTATATATATATATATATATATATATATATATATATGTTTTCATGGCTGACCTTCTTATAATGGATAACCACTTCAAGTACTCTTCCATGAGTAAGATATTTTTCATACTCAACATTCTTAGTTGTCTGTAGTTCTTTGTGTAGAGTTGAAGTTCTGGCTTTGCACGTCTACTTTGACATGTCTATTGATGTCTTCCTTGTTAAGATCATACAATAATATAAGAATTTAGAGGCTTACAGAATTATGAATGAGCTAACAAGATGCAGTAAACCTAACATAATTATTCTGCCTCCATTATAGTTTCTGATCAATAATTGAATATTTGAAGTATATTTCAATGAATGACTTCATTTAATTCATACAGTTTGCATAATGTCATCCCTATTACTTAAATTAAATTTCTGAAAAATAATTACTGTTTAATAGATGGACACATAGAAATGTTCCAAAATTATAAAATATATCAAAAGGAAAATGTTGGTTCTTTCAAAGCTCTTTCAAACATTTAAATCCCAATGTATGTGTATATATAATGTATTCATGCATACACAATACACGTACACAATATAATACATGTTATATATAATATATATCATGCCACTTATTACTAAATCAGTTACCAATTTTACTTCATCTCTTTACTTATCTTTATCATTTCATATATATTCTAGATATAGTTAAGCCTATTCATCACTACTACCTTCCTCAGCTCTTCACCATTCTCCTAGAATATCTTCCATTTTCCTACCAACTTCATGGGTTTGTGTGTGTGTTTGTGTGTGTGTTTGTGTGTGTTGTTGTTGTTGTTGCTGTTGTTTTTGTGTTGTATGTTATTCTTTAACACTTATGTTAAAGAATACACTCTTTACTTTTAGTTTCTTATTGTTTATTGACTAGCTATTTAACAAATACCCAGATCCCATAATTTATCAAATGTTACACCAAACAATGAGCAGCTTGGTCTTCATGTTAGTCCCCAACAACTGGAGGCAACATTGTTCCTGAGCTTGCTTCCTGCCTCTGTGGATCTTGTGCCCCTTAATGGACAGCCTTTTCAGGCCTCAGTGGGACAGGATGAGGCTTATTGTCCAGTGGCTGGGGTGGGTATGGTTGACACCCAGATGATGGCTTCCCTCGAAAGAGAAGAGGAAAGGTGGAATAGGAGAAGGATGTGCATGAAGGGGTACTGAGAGCAGAGGAAAGGCTAATATAATGTTGTATAATAAATAAATATATAAATTTAATTAACAAGTAAATTTTTGTGTTCACAGAATCTCTTAGTCTTATGACACAATGCAGAATATTCTGGTGTATGTTATCCCCCCTTTTGAATAATCTTAAGGTATTTAGAACTTAAATTTTAATCTACACTTTTAAGAAAATTTTAAAATTCATCACATTAGTTGGAAAACACACAATGTTAAGTATGATTTACCCAAACCTGACAACAGATATTTCTAACTATATTTAAAATCATCATAATTACCTAAACAAACTGAATTTTTGCCTCTAATTTTTATAAAAATATACCTTAGCAATTTAATAACTAAAATTACACATAATTTATTCTTCAATTGCATATATAAAACAATATATTTGAGGGCATCCAAATAGGTAAAAAGGAAACATAGAAGAGACTAGGAAAAAAGAAGTACAATTATTTTTCATTCTCCTTCAACCTTTTTCTTAAATTTTGTAATTGTTTTTCTGGCTAGCATTTTATAAACATGTATTGAGTATAAGTTTTATGAATGTGTCACAATTTTCTTTTCATTTTCTGCATCTAACCTAAAGTTAAATAAATAGAAAGTCCTTAATAAAGTTTTATTGGCCATGATAAAGACAGACATTACACTTTTACCTTCCTTTTATGTTCTAGTTTTCATTTACAAGCTCCATTCACTATAATATGTTTTATGTTTTTGATAACTATTATATTAAGCAATATTGAACATTTTGGTAAAAAAAACTTTACAGTAATAAAATATTTATGAATTTACTCATTAAATTGTAAAGGCCTTTAAGAGAGTGGTCTGTGGAAATGAAAGCAGTGTTTATGAAGTTTTGGAGAACTATTACAGCCTCTGCTGAAATAACAGCAATACTTCAAAATTACATTAAGGATCTTGAAATTCTTGTGGAGTTATAGATAACAATGTATATACAAAGAAAGATAAAACACTTTGTCTTTCACACCTAAATAACTGTCACAAACTACTTTCAAAATACTTAAGCTTACTTAAGTTTATGTAATAAGCAAGTGTTTACAGAATTAATGGAACAAAATATGAATAATCATGTTAGGAGTGCATTTGCTTTGTACCAGAGAAATAAAGAGGGGACTTAGAAGGAAAATTTTAAAAGTTTGAAAAAAGGCTACTTGCATGATAAAATATAAAATAAAACTTTTAGAGTTTTATTTATTCTCATTATATTAAAAATATACAGTTTATAATAACCAACAAAGCATAGTAGTATAAATTCATAGTATATCATTGTAATATGTGGTTGACATTTGCTTTGCCATCTGTAAGTATGTCATAGAAAAGCATTATTCTTCATGAAGAATCTTTTCTGTCTTGTATTTTGATTTTATTTTTGCTTTGCTTTTCAATAGAGCCTAAAATTTTTTATGCATTATGAACATTACTTAACATTATCCATGAATCCAAACCAAATTAGTGCATTTCCACTTTCTTTCTAAAAAGAAACTGAGCATAAGCAACATATGATTGTCATATTTTTTAGTAAATATATTTTTTGTAAACTCGGAAACATTATTTGATGGTATTTACAGGAGAAAAAAATATAAGCCATAAAAGATTTGAAATTATTAGGTAAAGTTATTTCTTGAGTAGAAGTCTGGCTGGATATGTTTCCATCTTCTTTAAATTTGCTGACAGTAATATAAAATATGCATACTTACAAGTGATTTTAAAGTATAGAAAAACTGCAATACATAATTTCCAAAATTGTTAAGGAGATTTTACAGAAGAAAGCAGTGTGCTTGACAAGGGTAATGTCATTCCCCTGAGTTCTATATGGCAGAAGAGGTGGCAGCAATTCCTGTGACACTCTGGTGATAGCAAAGACAATTTTTATCATTCTAAACGCTCACTGATGTGATGCCTATGAATGTTATGCTTATTTCCTAAATCATCTGAGTCTGTCACTTGAGAGTATAATTCTCATGAATGCTCATGTTTAGAACAGGATTTCTTAGGAAGACGGGACCTCTCCAGAAGTGATTGCTTGAAGTCTGATACTTTCATAGAATTAAATATTTTTCTTATGTTTTAAATAGTGACATATGACAGATAATCCTCCCCCAAATGTCAAAGTTCCTCACTGGTATAGTAAAAAATATATATACTTCGTGTTTCAAATCCAAACTCAGATTTTAATAGGTATGTGATCATCATTGTGTCTTTGCTAAGATGTTTGTTCAGGTTTGTGATAATACTGTGGTTATTGATGCATTATCATCCAGTATGCATGCACAGCCTATTAGTGTTGCTTCACCAATACATCTACAACCACACTTTATAAAAATATGTGAAACTTCTAATAATCTCAAATATTTGAAGCAGATGTTTCTTTGCACTGGTGTTTTGATTTAATTTATGTCTGTACCCCACATGTATTCATAGTGCCCATGACATAAGAAAACAGGAATAGATCCATCTGAAATGGAGATGTGGGGTCTGGAAATTGAACCACCAATCCTGAAATAATAAATAATTAAAATTGCAAAATTTTGAGATCAAAAAGTACAGATGATGTAGGCATATGCAAAGAAAATCTTTTTTCAGTGTAAGAACGTTGGGCAACATGTCATTATAATGGTGATAAAGCAATTGGCTGCAAGGATTCTCAAATAATTCCTAGAATTCTTCAGAGGGTCAATGGAATGCTGAAGAGCAAAGGTTAACCATGAGTGTAGCTCAGACGTTCCACACATGCAGATGACCTGAAATTCTTCATCATTGGTATGCATCTGTGATAAACCACATATATGCATAGATAACACTTGTAGGAGTATAAAGGTTTCCCTTTTAGGTTTATCTTAGAGAACTTGGTAAATATTGGGGAGGGGGGGGGCGATCATCGTGTTGTTAACATTATTTTGCCTATTGATTATTTATATTTTTAATGTTATCCTAACCCATTCTTCTATGATTTATGTATATCTAGATTAAAACTATGTATTAGTATATACTGAGTCTTTCCTACTCATAAAGAATATATTCCAAATGAATTAAATTAAATCTTCCTTTAATGAAGTTGGTGTTTTTTTTTTTAAAATGAGAAATGATTTATCAGTTAGAAATTAAATTAGAAGAAATTGATGCAGTCATTTGAATTGTTTTCACCATGCTCAAATTGAAGAAAATAAAGCATATTACAGTAGACAGAAATCAATTAGATGTGCTATGTTTCTGAATTCTCGTCATCCATCTAAGGATACAGGTGCTTTTATTCACTATCTTAGACTGAGTTACCAGAGGCACAAATTAAGACAAGAAATTATGTAAAAGTGTTTTATTATGAAGTTCTATGAAAATTTTTATAGAAATAAAAATGGAGCTGGAAACAGTTACACCAGGATCCATGTTTTTTGTTTGGCTTCTGTTTTTATTGTGAAACATTGGCCAATACAAATTTGTGGAGAAACTGGTTGATTTGGCATACATATTTCTATCATAGTCCATCATTGAGATAAATAAGAAAAAGAAATCAAGGCAAGAATCCAAGGCAGGAACCTGGAGGCAGGTACTTAATCAGAGATGACTCAAAGGAATATTGCTTTCTTGTTTGCTTCCTCTCTTGCTACATTTCTTATATAGCCAAGGTGCTTGTGTGCAGTGATACAACCTGCCACCATAGTCTTACTCCTTCACATCAGAAAAGTGACCAAGAAAATACATCATAAGCATGTCCACAGGACAATCTCTTGGATGTAATGTCTTAACTGAGGGTCTATCTTCCCAAATATGTCAGTGTTAGTGTCAAGACAAAACCTGACTAACACAACAGTGTCTAAAGCTGACTTGTGAAAATCTCCTACATGGTCAAGAGAATGCAACAGACATCCAACCATGACCAATGACATTACTCCAATCTCTCAAAACTAACTGAAATTAGTAAATGAATTCTATACTAAATATGCAACATTTATACACTGCAAAATTTCTCTTGGAATTATTCGATTGCTGAGACCAATGTACTAGGAGTTATCTTTCTTATACTGAAACCCAAAGAAATGCACTTAAAACAATATTCAGTAAAATACACAGTCTAAAAAATATTTGTACTATTTAAATATATTTCAACTCTATAGGAGGAACAACTATATGAACTAACCAGTACCCCCCCCCCAGAGCTGTGTCTCTAGTTGCATATATAGCAGAGGATGGCCTAGTCGGCCAACAATGGGAGGAGAGGCCCTTGGTATTGTGATGATCATATGCCTCAGTACAGGGGAATGCCAGGGCCAGGAAGTGAGCGTGGGTGGGTTGGGGAGCAGGGCAGGGGGGTTTAGGGGGCTTTGGGAATAGCATTTGAAATGTAAATGAAGAAAATATATAATAAAAAACAAAAAAGCAAAAAACATTCAGAGGACAGTCCAAAAAATTTTCAAAAACTAAGTGGATTGAATGTCTGGCTAGTTGTTAAAATATCACCTCTTGAACATTACCATATTAGTCTAACACAAATAGTTTATTCCTGTCAACTGTTAATATCTGTATGCAACTCCACAAGAATTGGACTCTAAATTCTCTAAAGAATGTATTTCTGATGTAAAAGTCCTGTTCAACTTAAATGTATTGCTCTAATGAAAATATGAAAAAGGACAAAACTGGACATACATTTCAGCGCTGCTGTGACAGCAGAAAGAGACAGAGTAAATAGAAGGTAGAATCACCACATATGTAGTCCAAACCTGAAGTTTGTACTCTTGTACCAGGGGTAGGTCACTGTGTTCCCATTTGAAGTGACCGATGAAAGCCCAGATAATTGTTATGGCAATTGAACCACTCATGTGTAGCTTTTATTTTCCTTTCAACACCCTTGCTTCATGTCTCTGTAGCAGATTTTTAAATTATCTTTTAGAGATTGGAGTACTGTCATAAGATGTGATTGGTGCACCTGCTGGGTTCTCTTGACCATGCAGCAGATGTTCACATGTGCTGCTTCCGATGTGGTTGTCCGCTTGAAGCCTGAGAATCTCCATATCTCAAGTACCATCTTGGCTTTGGAATCCCCTAAAGTCTGAATCTGCATCTGAGCACAACCATTAATGATGGGAGTAGACACCAAAGTCCGTATGGTATTTTTCATGGAAAATTGTTTACAAAAAGTTTGAAAATTCCTAAGGAGATTCCCCCTTAAGATATTGTGATATTTTCTTATTAGTATACTCCATCGAACTAGAATGTTTTCAGTAATAAGTAAAAAGAAAATGAAAAAGATAAAACAATACTATGTACACATATATGAATATATGTTTATATTTGTGTATATGTACATGCTCATTAATATGTATATGTCATATATGTGTGTATACACATACATCCATATACATCTATGCATATATATATATATATATATATATATATATATATATACATACATAACCTTTATAGCTTCTCATTTTAACCTTTTATGGGTTATCTGCAGAACATCTGAAGTTCTAAAGTACGTTCGGGAACTTCTTTTGAAATATAGATGAAATCCTCCTCTATGCATGCACTCCCCTATGCTCTTTGACTTCATCTGTTTTTTTTTTTTTTGTTTTGTTTTGTTTTTTGTTTTTTGGTTTTTTTTTTTTTTTTTTTTTTTTTGCAAAGATGGTAATACAACCGATGGATGTCATTTAGTTTTGCTCATACTTAAATGTATTGAGCATTGACCACTTGGGAATGGATAACCTATGTGAGCATTACTCCCTAGATGAAACAAGTCTCTCACTCTAAGCACGTATATCCATGTGGACCTCTTCATTTAAGTGTAGAAACCTGTGGAAACATGCCTTCATCCAATGCAATCACAAGTAGATGATGTCCAGCTTGGTACCACTTCCAGTGGTACATAGGCCATCATAGACAGTGGCTATAGTAGCCTCTGAGTTATGACATTTATGAGTCTAGGGAAACAATGTTCTTCATAGCCTTCAATCTGTACATATTCCTAGAATTTTTTAGGTGATGTCTTTTAAAGAAGTTTACAGTGTTTCTCCTTAGAGACCGTGATATATTGATTCTGGCCAATTTCTGAAATGTCCTCAAGGCATGTTCACTGTCATCCCTATGAAATTTTCTACTTTTTCCCCCCACAGTTTTCATCTAAATATTATTAACTACCTTCCTTTTTCTATCTTGAAATATGCTTCTTTCTGTTCAAGCTGCATTTTAGGTAGTTTCAGCCTTAACAGTGCCATAATATGAATGTTATGTTGTTTAGAAAGTTGTTTTACAAAATTAATTAGGACATATCATTTAAATATAGATTCACTCAGAGTTATGGGACATTGCCAAAATATAGATAAATACATCACAGGTGGTCTTGACTGCAATTACCAACTAAACTTTATGAACTTCTTCATATGAGCATACTCTTTACCCAGAAGCAGTTTTCTGAAAGGAATCATACCTTAAACATTTTGTGCATTTTTTATTAATTCCTCATGATTATAACAGGCTACGTGACAAGAACACGAAGAGAGAGAAAGGATTTAGGCTCATTCTTTTAGCAGTTGACTACACCATCCTTTGTTCTTCTGATTCTGGCCATTTGATGATGCCTACCATCACTTTTTATTAGATATTTTCTTTATTTACATTTCAAATGTTATCCTCTTTCCAAGTTTCCCCTCTGAAAACCTCCTATCCCTTCCCCCTTCCACTTGCTTACCAACCTACCCACTCCCTCGTCCTGGCCTAGGCAGTCCCCTATACTGTGGCATAGAACCTTCACAGGACCAAGAGCCTCTCCTCCCATTGAAGAACAACTAGGTCATCCTCTGTTGCATATGCAGCTAGAACCATGAGTCCCACTTTGTGTTTTCTTTGGTTGGTAGTTTAGTCCCAGGGAGCTGGAGATACTGGTTAGTTCATATTGTTGTTCCTCCTATGGGACTGCAAACCCAGTCAGCTCCCTGAGTACTTTCTATAGCTGCTTCATTGGGGATCCTGTGCTTCATCCAATGGATGGCTGTGAGCATCCACTGCTGTATTTTTGAGGCACTGACTAAGCTTCTCAGGAGGCAGCTTTATCAGCCTCCTGTCAGCTAGCTCTTGTTGGCATCCAAAATAGTTTCTGGGTTTAATAGTTGTCTATGGGATAAATCCCCAGGTAGGGTATTCTCAGAATGGTTATTCCTTCAGTCTCTGCTTCACACTTTGTCTCTGTAACTCCTTCCAAGAGTATTTTGTTCCCCCTTCTAAGAAAGACAGAAGTATCCACACTTTGGTCTTTCTTCTTCTTCTTCTTCTTCTTCTTCTTCTTCTTCTTCTTCTTCTTCTTCTTCTTCTTCTTCTTCTTCTTCTTCTTCTTCTTCTTCTTCTTCTTCTTGAGTTTCACGTACATTGCAAAGCACCTAAAAAATGTTCAACATCCTTAGTCATTAGGGAAATGCAAATCAAAACAACCCTGAGATTCCATCTCACATCAGTCAGAATGACTAAGACCAAAATCTCAGGTGACAGCAGATGCTGGCAAGGATGTGGAGGAAGAGGAACACTCCTCTATTGCTGGCAGATTTGCATGCTAGTACAACCACTCTGAAAATCGGTTTGGCGGTTCCTCAGAAAATTGGGCATAGTACTACTGGAGAATCCAGCAATACCACTCCTAGGCATATACCCAGAAAATGTTCCAACATTAATAAGAACACATACTCCACTATGTTCATAGCAGCCTTATTTATAATCGCCAGAAGTTAGAAAGAACCCAGATGTCCCTCAACAGAAGATTGCATACAGAAAATGTGGTACATTTACACAAAAAGGAGTGCTACTCAGCAATTAAAAACAAGAAATTTATGAAATTCTTAGACAAATGGATGGATCTGGAGGATATCATCCTGAGTGAGGTAACCCAATCACAAAAGAACACACTTGATATGCACTCACTGATAAGTGGGTATTAGCCCAGAAGCTCAGAATAGCCTAGCATCATTTCATACTAGCCTCTAATGACACTACTCATCAGCAGACAAGAGACAACCTGAATGAGTAAAAAGGAAACAAGAAGGGATCCAAAAGGAAACAACTGACAAGTGGGCATATCCTTTAAAGCATACCCCATGTATCCACTTATTCAAATACCTGATCTTTTTTTAAATTGCCCCAAAATAACTTTACGAGCTGATAGCTAATCATTCCACCTCTGAGTCTCTAGGAGACTGTATATTCAAATCATTATAGACTGTAAAAGTTCATGTCAGAAATTTAGTTCCATGTCCTATAAGCACTATTTTTAATAGTTGATAGCATATTTACTACACAACACAACACAACACAAGGAAGTTAGCAGACTCGATGTTAGTAAAAGAAATGTTTCAGATAATACTGAAGTAGCAATAGCTGAATATTCATGAGGGAGGAATAGAGGAAGAGGGGGAAGAAAGGTAGCAGAAAGAGGGAGGGAAAGAGTGAGAAAGACTTAATTACTCCCCTGGAGAAAAGACTGGGATATGTTACATTCCTATTGCCTTTTTATTTGAAATAAATGGCAATTTCATGCATTTGAATATCAATAGGATTAAATATATTTATAATATTCACCCTTTATTTAAGTAAAAGAACACTTAAGTCTCAAGGAAAACTGTTTTTTCTAGAATGTGTGTCAGATTCATCTGTGGGACTTATTAAAGACAATAGTAGGCACAGCCCTCATTTTTTTGATCCAGCATAATTGCTGAGAGGTCTGAGAATTTGAATTTCCCTGATACAGATGGACCAGAAATCATTCTTTGTAAAACATTGTCTCTACTACCACCGTGTTGTACGGTTGTGAGGCAGTGATCTTCCACATATAAACTCACTTACTATTTCTTTAGAAGGTATGTTCTTACATTCATTCACTATTGAGCTATTTGGTCAAATTTGTCTACTAGTTTTCCATTATAATTTGTGAAATTTGTGGGCAGATATGTTTGGTTGATTATTAATTGGGTTACTTATTTGATTCAACAAATATTAGCAGGAGATAAACCACTTTAAACTATCATTTCACTTTCTTGAAAGTTTCCCCAGTTTTTTCTTTCTCCAAATCATATGCATTTCATAGAAAAAAACTGAAAATATACATATATATTTGAAAGTCCATAATATGGTGTCATGGGTTTGAGTGGCATGACATAGAGTGATTCATATAAAGAATTGAAACACGTTTTTCTTATATATTTTTCTTTAAATAAAACCATCTTCTTCAACTTTTTTCTCATCAAATATCAAGATAGCTGTCAAAACAAAAAATGTATAATATACATGAAACAAGAAGAAGGTAGTTACATAGGCAAAAGACTTAGAGAAATACTGAAAATACTAATTGAGGTCATAGTAAACTCCCAGTATATAATCAACATTGGTATAAATATAAAACCAACCGGGTTAAAATGGTATTTATAGTGGATCGTACACTTTCAGTATTGTAGTGGACCTTAGTCAATTTCTTCCTTCCAAGATTTCTTAAGAAGATAAAACCTTAAGAGATATTCATTCAGGAGTTCCCAGGTTCTCAGAATGGTTATTCCTTCAGTCTCTGCTTCACACTTTGTCTCTGTAACTCCTTCCAAGAGTATTTTGTTCCCCCTTCTAAGAAAGACAGAAGTATCCACACTTTGGTCTTTCTTCTTCTTCTTCTTCTTCTTCTTCTTCTTCTTCTTCTTCTTCTTCTTCTTCTTCTTCTTCTTCTTCTTCTTCTTGAGTTTCACGTGTATTGCAAAGCACCTAAAAAATGTTCAACATCCTTAGTCATTAGGGAAATGCAAATTTCTGTATCCATTCCTCTGTTGAGGGGCATCTGGATTCTTTCATGCTTCTGGTTATTATAAATAAGGCTGCTATGAACATAGTGGAGCATGTGTCCTTCTTACCGGTTGGGACATCTTCTGGATATATGCCCAGGAGAGGTATTGCTGGATCTTCTGTTAGTACTATATCCAATTTTCTGAGGAAACAACAGACTGATTTCCAGAGAGGTTGTACAAGTTTGCAATCCCACCAACAATGGAGGAGTGTTCCTCTTTCTCCACATCCTCGCCAGCATCTGCTGTCTCCTGAATTTTTGATCTTAGCAAATCTGACTAGTGTGATGTGGAATCTCTGAGTTGTTTTAATATGCATTTTCCTGATGATTAAGGATGTAGAACATTTTTTCAGGTGCTTCTCAGCCATTCAGTATTCCTCAGGTGAGAACTCTTTGTTTAGCTCTGAGCCCCCTTTTTTTAATGGCGTTATTTGATTTTCTGGAGTCCACCTTCTTGAGTTCTTTATATATATTGGATCTTAGTCTCCTATATGATTTGGGATAGGTAGAGATCCTTTCCCAATCTGTTGTGGCCTTTTTGTCTTATTGACGGTGTCTTTTTCCTTGCAGAAGTTTTGCAATTTTATGAGGTCCCATTTGTTGATTCTCAATCTTACAACACAAGCCATTGCTGTTCTATTCAGGAATGTTTCCCCTGTGCCAATATCTTCAAGGCTTTTCCCCACTTTCTACTCTATAAATTTCACTGTCTCTGGTTTTATGTGGAGATCTTTGATCCACGTAGATTTGAACTTAGTATAAGGAGATAGGAATGAATCAATTCGCATTCTTCTGCATGATAACCACCAGTTGGGCCAGCACCATCTGTTGAAAATGCTGTCTTTTTTTTCACTGGATGGTTTTAGCTCCCATGTCAAAGATCAAGTGACCATAGGTGTGTGGGTTCATTTCTGGGTCTTCAATTCTATTCCATTGGTCTACTTGTCTATCGCTATACCAGTACCATGCAGTTTTTTTTTTTAATCTATCACAATTGCTCTGTAGTACAGCTTTAGGTCAGGCATGGTGATTCCATCAGAGGTTCTTTTATCCTTATGAAGAGTTTTTGCTATCCTGGGTTTTTTGTTATTCCAGATGAATTTGCAGATTGCTCTTTCTAATTCGTTGAAGATCAAGTGACCGTAGGTGTGTGGGTTCATTTCTGAGTCTTCAATTCTATTCCATTGGTCTATTTGTATGTCACTATACCAGTACCATGCAGTTTTTATCACAATTGCTCTGTAGTAGAGCTTTAGGTCCGGCATGGTGATTCCACCAGAGGTTCTTTTATCCTTGAGAAGAGTTTTTGCTATCCTAGGTTTTTTGTTATTCCAGATGAATTTGCAGATTGCACTTTCTAATTCGTTGAAGAATTGATTTGGAATTTTGATGGGGATTGCATTGAATCTAGATTGCTTTTGGCAAGATAGCCATTTTTACAATGTGATCCTGCCAATCCATGAGCATGGGAGATCTTTCCATCTTCTGAGATCTTCTATAATTTCTTTCTTCAGAGACTTGAAGTTTTTATTATACAGATCTTTCACTTCCTTAGTTAGAGTCACGCCAAGATATTTTATATTATTTGTGACTATTGAGAAGGGTGTTGTTTCCCTAATTTCTTTCTCAGCCTGTTTATTCTTTGTGTAGAGAAAGGCCATTGATTTGTTTGAGTTAATTTTATATCCAGCTACTTCACCGAAGCTGTTTATCAGACTTAGGAGTTCTCTGGTGGAATTTTTAGGGTCACTTATATATACTATCATATCATCAGCAAAGAGTGATATTTTGACTTCATCTTTTCCAATTTGTATCCCTTTGATCTCCTTTTGTTGTCGAATTGCTCTGGCTAGGACTTCAAGTACAATGTTGAATAGGTATGGAGAAAGTGGACAGCCTTGTCTAGTCCCTGATTTTAGAGGGATTGCTTCAAGCTTCTCACCATTTACTTTGATGTTGGCTACTGGTTTGCTGTAGATTGCTTTTATCATGTTTAGGTATGGGCCTTGAATTCCTGATCTTTCCAAGACTTTTATCATGAATGGGTGTTGGATCTTGTCAAATGCTTTTTCTGCATCTAACGAGATGACCATGTGGTTTTTGTCTTTGAGTTTGTTTATATACTGGATTACATTGATGGATTTCCGTAAATTGAACCATCCCTGCATCCCTGGGATGAAACCTACTTGGTCAGGATGGATGATTGTTTTGATGTGTTCTTGGATTCGGTTAGCAAGAACTTTATTGAGGATTTTTGCATCAATATTCATAAGGGATATTGGTCTGAAGTTTTCTATCTTTGTTGGGTCTTTTTGTGGTTTAGGTATCAGAGTAATTGTGGCTTCATAGAATGAGTTGGGTAGAGTACCTTCTGTTTCTATTTTGTGGAATAGTTTGTGAAGAACTGGGATTAGATCTTCTTTGAAGGTCTGATAGAACTCTGCACTAAACCCATCTGGTCCTGGGCTTTTTTTAGTTGGGAGACTATTAATGACTGCTTCTATTTCTTTGGGGGATATAGGGCTGTTTAGATCATTAACCTGATCTTGATTCAACTTTGGTACCTGGTATCTGTCTAGGAACTTCTCCTTTTCATTCAGGTTCTCCAGTTTTGTTGAGTATAGCCTTTGGTAGAAGGATCTGATGGTGTTTTGGATGTCTTCAGGATCTGTTGTTATGTCTCCTTTTTCATTTCTGATTTTGTTAATTAGGATGCTTTCCCTGTGCCCTCTAGTGAGTCTGGCTAAGGGTTTATCTATCTTGTTGATTTTCTCAAAGAACCAGCTCCTTGATTGGTTGATTCTTTGAATAGTTTTTCTTGTTTCCACTTGGTTGATTTTGCCCCTGAGTTTGATTATTTCCTGCCGTCTACTCCTCTTGGGTGAATTTGCTTCCTTTTGTTCTAGTGCTTTTAGGTGTGTTGTCAAGCTGCTAATGTGTGCTCTCTCTAGTTTCCTTTTGGAGGCACTCAGAGCTATGAGTTTTCCTCTTAGAAATGCTTTCATTGCGTCCCATAAGTTTGGGTATGTTGTGGCTTCATTTTCATTGAACTCTAAAAAGTCCTTAATTTCTTTCTTTATTCCTTCCTTGACCAAGGTATCATTGAGAAGAGTGTTGTTCAGTTTCCACGTGAAGGTTGGCTTTCTATTATTTATTTTGTTATTGAAGATCAGCCTTAGTCCATGGTGATCTGATAGGATGCATGGGACAATTTCAATATTTTTGTATCTGTTGAGGCCTGTTTTGTGACCAATTTTGTGGTCAATTTTGGAGAAGGTACCATGAGGTGCTGAGAAGAAGGTATATCCTTTTGTTTTAGGATAGAATGTTCTGTAGATATCTGCCAGATCCATTTGATTCATAATTTCTCTTAGTTTCTCTGTGTCCCTGTTTAGTTTCTTTTTCCATGATCTGTCCATTGGTGAAAGTGGTGTGTTGAAGTCTCCCACTATTATCGTATGAGGTGCAATGTGTGCTTTGAGATTTACTAAAGTTTCTTTAATGAATGTGGCTGCCTTTGTATTTGGAGCATAGATATTCAGGATTGATAGTTCCTCTTGGAGGATTTTACCTTTGATGAGTATGAAGTGTCCCTCCCTGTCTTTTTTAATGACTTTGGGTTGGAAGTCAATCTTATCAGATATTAGAATGGCTACTCCAGCTTGTTTCTTCATGCCATTTGCTTGGAAAATTGTTTTCCAGCCTTTCATTCTGAGGTAGGGTCTATCCTTTTCTCTGAGATGAGTTTCCTGTAAGCAGCAAAATGTTGGGTCTTGTTTGTGTAGCCAGTTTTTTGGTCTATGTCTTTTTATCGGGGAGTTGAGTCCATTGATATTAAGGAAAAGTAATTGTTGTTTCCTGTTATTTTTGTTGTTAAAGTTGGCATTCTGTTCTTGTGGCTGTCTTCTTTTAGGTTTGTTGAGGGATTACCTTCTTGTTTCTAGGGCGTGGTTCCTGTCCTTGTATTGTTTTTTTTTCTGTTATTATCCTTTGAAGGGCTGGATTCGTGGAGAGATAATGTGTGAATTTGGTTTTGTCGTGGAATACTTTGGTTTCTCCATCTATGTTAATTGAGAGTTTGGCTGGGTATAGTAGCCTGGGCTGGAATTTGTGTTCTTTTAGTGTCTGTATAACATCCGTCCAGGATCTTCTGGCTTTCATAGTCTCTGGTGAAAAATCTGGTGTAATTCTGATAGGCTTGCCTTTATATGTTACTTGGCCTTTTTCTCTTACTGCTTTTAGTATTCTATCTTTATTTAGAGCATTTGTTGTTCTGATTATTATGTGTCGGGAGGTATTTCTTTTCTGGTCCAGTCTATTTGGAGTTCTGTAGGCTTCTTGTATGTTCATGGGCATCTCTTTCTTTACATTTGGGAAGTTTTCTTCTATAATTTTGTTGAAGATGTTTGCTGGTCCTTTGAGTTGAAAATCTTCATTCTCATCCACTCCTATTATCCGTAGGTTTGGTCTTCTCATTGTGTCCTGTATTTCTTGGATGTTTTGAGTTAGGATCTTTTTGCATTTTACATTTTGCTTGATTGTTGTGCCGATGTTCTCTATGGAATCTTCTGCACCTGAGATTCTCTCTTCCATCTCTTGTATTCTGTTGCTGATGCTGGTATCTATGGTTCCAGATTTCTTTCCTAGGGTTTCTATCTCCAGTGTTGCCTCATTTTGGGTTTTCTTTATTGTGTCTACTTCCCTTTTTAGGTCTGGTATGGTTTTGTTCATTTCCATCATCTGTTTGGATGTGTTTTCCTGTTTTTCTGTAAGGACTTCTACCTGTTTGATTATGTTATCCTGTTTTTCTTTAAGGATTTGTAACTCTTTAGCAGTGTTCTCCTGCAATTCTTTAAGGGATTTTTGTGCTTCCTCTTTAGTGTCTTCTGCCTGTTTAGCAGTGTTCTCCTGTATTTCTTTAAGTGTGTTATTAAAGTCCTTCTTGAAGTCCTCTACCATCATCAGGAGATATGCTTTTAGATCCGTGTCTAGCTTTTCCGGTGTGTTGGGGTGCCCTGGACTGGGCGAAGTGGGGGTGCTGGTTTCTGATGATGGTGAGTGGTCTTGGTTTCTGTTAGTAAGATTATTACGTTTACCTTTCGCCATCTGGTAATCTCTGGGGTTAGTTGTTATCGTTGTCACTGTTTAAAGATTGGAGCAGAAGCTGTGTTCCACTCACCAGCAGTCTCTAAATCCTGCGGCGGGAGTCGTGGGTAGCTGACGGTACCCCGGTGCTGGTCCAGCTGGAAGAGGCCTGTGGTCCTACTCAGGCCGTTTTTCTGCTTCCCTAACTAATTCAGTCTCTGGTCCCGCATGCAATTGGATTGGAGCAGAAGCTGTGTTCCACTCTCCAGAAGTCTTAAGATCCTGTGGCGGGTGTTGTGGGTAGCTGGCGAGTGTCAGCCGACCCAGCGCCCCAGCTGCCCCGGTGCTTTTCTGACCGGAAGAGGCTTGTGGCCCTATGTAGGCCGGATTTCTCTCTCCCCAACCAGAGCAGTCTCAGGTCCTGCGTGATTGGACTGGAGCAGAAGCTGTGTTCCACTCACCAGCAGTCCCAAAATCTTGCCGCGGGGGTCGTGGGTAGCTGGCGGGTGTCAGGCAACCCTGCGCTCCAGCTACCCCGGCGCTGATCCGGCCGGATGAGGCCTGTGGCCCTACTCAGGCCAGTTTCTGCTTCCCTAACTAATGCAGTCTCAGGTCCCCCGTGCAATTGGATTGGAGCAGAAGCTGTGCTCCACTCACCAGAAGTCTTAAGATCCTGTGGCGGGTGTTGTGGGTAGCTGGCGAGTGTCAGCCGATCCTGCGCCCCAGCTGCCCCGGTGCTTTTCTGACCGGAAATGAAGATTTTCAACTTAAAGGGCCAGCAAATATCTTCAACAAAGTTATAGAAGAAAACTGCCCAAACCAAAAAAAGAGATGCCCATAACATACAAGAAGCCAAGAGAACTCCAAATATACTGGACCAGCAAAGAAATTTCTCCCAACACATAATAATCAGAACAACAAATGCACTAAATGAAGATAGAATATTAAAAGCAGTAAGGGAAAAGGGTCAAGTAACATATAAAGGTAGGCTTATCATACTTACACCAAACTTTTCACCAGAGACTATGAAAGCCAGAAGATCCTGGACAGATGTTATACAGACACTAGGAGAACAGAAATGCCAGCCCAGACTACTATACCCAGCCAAACTTTCAATTACCATAGATGCAGAAACCAAAGTATTCCATTGACAAAACCAAAATCGCACATTATCTTTCCACAAATCCAGGCCTTCAAAGGATAATAAGAGAAAAAAACAATACAAGGATGGAAACTATGCCCTAGAAAGCATGAGAAAGTAATCCTTTAACAAACCTAAAGGAAGACAGCCACAAGAACAGAATGCCAACTCTAACAACAAAAATAATAGGGAGCAACAATTACTTTTCCTTAATATCTCTTAATATCAATGGACTCAACTCCCCAATAAAAAGACATAGACTAACAGGCTGGCTACCCAAACAGGACACAACATTTTGCTGCTTACAGGAAACCCATGTCAGGGAAAAAGACAGACAATACCTTAGAGTGAAAGGCTTGAAAACAATTTTCCAAGCAAATGGCATGAAGAAACAAGCTGGAGTCACCATTCTAATATCTAACAAAATCGACTTCCAAACCCAAGTTATCAAAAAAGACAAGGAGGGACACTTCATATTCATCAAAGGAAAATCTTCCAAGAGGAAATCTCAATTCTGAATATCCATTGTCCAAATGCAAGGGCAGCCACTTCATTAAAGAAACTTTAGTAAATCTCAAAGCACACATTGCACCTCACACAATAATAGTGGGAGACTTCAACACACCACTTTCACCAATGGACAGATCATGGAAACAGAAACTAACAGGGACACAGTGAAGCTAACAGAAGTTATGAAACAAATGGATCTAATAGATATCTATAGACCATTTTATCCTAAAACAAAAGGATATACTTTCTTCTCAGCACCTCATGTTACCTTCTTCAAAATTGACCATCACAAAACAGACCTCAACATATAAAAAAATATTGAAATTGTCCCGTGAATCCTATCAGATCACCATGGACTAAGGCTGATCTTCAATAATAACAGAAAGCCAACATTCACATGGAAACTGAACAACACTCTTCTTGATGATACCTTGGTCAAGGAAGGAATAAAGAAAGAAATTAAAGACTTTTTAGAGTTTAATGAATATGAAGCCACAACATACCCAAACTTATGGGACACAATGAGAGCATTTCTACGAGGAAAACTCCTAGCTCTGAGTGCCTCCAAAAAGAAACTAGAGACAGCACACACTAGCAGCTTGACAACACACCTAAAAGCTCTAGAACAAAAGGAAGCAAATTCACCCAAGAGAAATAGAGGGCAGGAAATAATAAAACTCAGGGGCGAAATCAACCAAGTGGAAACAAGAAGAACTCTTCAGAGAATCAACCAAATGGAGAGCTGGTTCTTTGAGAAAATCAACAAGATAAATAAACCCTTAGCCAGATTCACTAGAGGGCACAGGGGCAGCATCCTACTTAACAAAATCAGAAATGAAAGGGGAGGCATAACAACAGATCCTGAAGAAATCCAAAACACCATCAGATTCTTCTATGGAAAGTTATACTCAAAAAAAAACTGGAGAACCTGGATGAAATGAAAAAGTTTCTAGACAGATACCAGGTACCAAAGTTAAATCAAGATCAGGTTAATGATCTAAACAGTCCTATATCCCCTTAAGAAATAGAAGCAGTCATTAATAGTCTCCCAACCAAAAAAAAAAAAAAAAAGCGTAGGAAAAGATGGGTTAAGTGCAGAGTTCTATCAGACCTTCAAAGAAGATCTATTTCAAGTTCGTCACAAACTATTCCACAAAATAGAACCAGAAGGTACTCTACAATTCTATGAAGCCACAATTACTCTAATATCTAAACCATAGAAAGATCCAATAAAGAGAGATTCAGACAAATTTCAATTATGAATATCGATGCAAAAATACTCAATAAAATTCTCAAAAACAGAATCCAAGTACACATCAAAACAATCATCCATCCTGACCAAGTCGATTTCATTCCAGGGATGCAGAAATTGTTTTAATATATGGAAATCCATCAATGTAATCCACTATATAAACAAACTCCACATGATCAGAATCCACATGATAATCTCGTTAGATGTGGAGAAAGCATTTGACAAAATCCAACACCCATTCATGATAAAAGTCCTGGAAAGATCAGGAATTCGAGGCCCATGCCTAAACATGATAAAGGTAATCTACGGCAAACCAATAGCCAACATCAAAGTAAATGGTGAGAAGCTGGAAGCAATCCAACTAGAATCAGGGACTAGACAAGGCTGTCCACTTTGTCCCTACCTATTCAACATAGAACTTAAAGTCCTAGCCAGTGCAATTTAAAAACAAAAGGAGATCAAGGGGATAAATATTGGAAAGTAAGAGGTCAAAATATCACTTTTTGCAGATGATATGATAGTATATATAAGTGACCCTAAAAATTCAACCAGAGAATTCCTAAACCTGATAAACAGCTTCAGTGAAGTAGCTGGATATAAAATTAACTCAAACAAGTCAATGGCTTTTCTGTACACAAAGAATAAACAGGCTGAGAAAGAAATTAGGGAAACAACACCCTTCTGAATAGTCACAAACAATATAAAATACCTTGGCATGACTCTAACTAAGGAAGTGAAAGATATGTATGATAAGAACTGCAAGTCTCTGAAGAAAGAACTTAAAGAAGATCTCAGAACATGGAAATATCTCCCTTGTTTATGGATTGTCAGGATCACTGGAAAGAGAGGCCCATTGGACATGCAAACTTTATATGCTCCAGTACAGGGGAACTCCAGGGCCAAAAAAATGGGAATGGGTGTGTAGGGAATTAGGGGGGAGGGTATGGGGGACTTTTGGGAAGGCATTGGAAATGTAATTGAGGAAAAGATGTAATAAAAAAAAAGATTAAAAAAAAAGAAAAAAAATGGCTATCTTGTCAAAAGCAATCTAGAAATTCAATGCAATCCCCATCAAAATTCCAACTCAATACTTTAACCAATTAGAAAGGGTAATCTGCAAATTAATCCAGAATAACAAAAAACCTATGACTGAAAAAACTGTTTGCAATGATAAAAGAACCTCTGGTGGAATCACCATGCCTGACCTAAAGCTTTACTACAGAGCAATTGTGATAAAAACTGCATGGTACTGGTATAAAGACAGACAAGTAGACCAATGGAATAGAATTGAAGACCCAGAAATGAACCCACGCACCTATGGTTACTTGATCGTTGACAAGGGAGCTAAAACCATCCAGTGGAAAAAAGACAGCATTTTCAATAAATGGTGCTGGCACAACTGGCGGTTATCATGTAGAACAGTGTGAATTGATCCATTTCTATCTCCTTGTACAAAGGTCAAATTTAAGTGGTCAAAGACCTCCACATAAAACCAGAGACAGTGAAACTTATAGAGTAGAAAGTGGGGAAAAGTCTTGAAAATATGGGTACAGGGGAAAATTCCTGAGTATAACAGCAATGGCTTGTGCTGTAAGATTGAGAATCAACAAATGGGACCTCATAAAGTTGCAAAGCTTCTCTAAGGCAAAAGACACTGTCAATAAGACTAAAAGGCCACCAACAGATTGGGAAAGGATCTTTATCTATCCTAAATCAGATAGGGGACTAATATCCAATACGTATAAAGAACTCAAGAAGGTGGACTCCAGAAAATCAAATAACCCCATTAAAAAATGGGGCTCAGAACTAAACAAAGAATTCTCACTTGAGGAATACCGAATAGCTGAGAAGCACCTGAAAAAAAATGTTCAGCATCATTAATCATCAGGAAAATGCAAATCAAAACAACCCTGATATTCCGCCTCACACCAGTCAGAATGGCTAAAATCAAAAATTCAGTTGACAGCAGATGCTTTCGAGGATGTGGAGAAAGAGGAACACTCCTCCATTGTTGGTGGGATTGCAAGCTTGTACAACCACTCTGGAAATCAGTCTGGTGGTTCCTTTGAAAATTTGATATAGTACTACAGGAGGATCCAGCAATACCTCTCCTGGGCATATATCCAGAAGATGTCCCAACCGGTAAGAAGGACACATGCTCCACTATGTTCATAGCAGCCCTATTTATAATAGCCAGAAGCTGGAAAGAACCCAGATGTCCCTCAACAGAGGAATGGATACAGAAAATATGGTACATTTACACAATGGAGTACTACACAGTTATTAAAAAGAATGAATTTATGAAATTCCTAGGCAAATGAATGGACCTCGAGGGCATCATTCTGAGTGAGGTAACACAATCACAAAAGAACTTACATGATATGTACTCACTGATAAGTGGATATTAGCCCAGAAACTTAGAATACCCAAGATACAAGATACAATCTGCAAAACACATGAAACTCAAGAAGAATGAAGACCAATAAGAACTTTGCCCCTTCTTAGAATGGAAACAAAACACCCATGGAAGTTTGGAGCTGAGACAAAAGGATGGACCAAGTAGAGACTGCCATACCAGGAGATACATCCCATAATCAGCCTCCAAACAATGACACCATTGCATACACTAGCAAGCGTTTGATGAAAGGACCCAGATATAGCTGTCTCTTGTGAGGCTATGCTGGGGCCTAGCAAACACAGAAGTGGATGCTCACAGTCAGCTATTGGATGGAACACAGTGCTCCCAATGGAGGAGCTAGACAAAGTAACCAAAGAGCTAAAGGTATCTGCAACCCTATAGGTGGAACAACAATATTAACTACCCAGTACACCCCAGAGCTTGTGTCTCTAGCTGCATATGTATCAGAAGATGGCCTAGTCGGCCATCTGTGAAAGAGAGGCCCATCAGTCTTGCAAACTTTATATGCCTCAGTACAGGGGAATGCCAGGGCTAAGAAATGGTAGTGGGTTGGGGAGGGGAGTGGGGAAGAGGGTATGGGGGACTTTTGGAATAGCATTGGAAATGTAAGTGAAGAAAATACCTAATTAAAAAAATAATAAATAAATAAATAAATAAAAACAGCTATTATATGTTAAAATGGTAGGTGGGGGGATGGGCAGCACTGGAGTCTGGAACAGTCTCCTTGAAATCTACTATGTTAATGTTCTAGTATGGTATCTGTGTGAAGACTTGAAAACTGGGATTTAATTTAGGTGCTGTCTCTAAGCACAGACAAACCTGAGCTTCTTCAGAGAAGCCTGTCTGCATTGGGCTATGTAGACGAGATGACTGTGCCCCAGAGCAAAGGATAAATCAAGCACAAATTTTAACTCACTGGAGAAAGAAAAGACAATGAAGACTTTTATTTTTTTTTTTTTAAACATTCAGTTTGCGGGAACTTAGTTGCAGAAGCAGTTACAGCTCACTCAGAGAACCCTGGTTCAATTCTCAGCACACAGGAGAGTTTTTCAACCACCTTTAACTGGTGACCCAGAAGATCTGAGGCCCTCCTCTGGTCTCCATTGCTACAAAGAGCTCTGTAGACAAAACCTTAACCAAATAAAATATAATATGAATAAAACTTTTGAAAACAACAAAACAAAACAAACAAACAAGACAAGACTCTGCCTCTTTTACTTGCTCTGGAAACTGTTTTCTTCCTATTGGGTTATCTCTTCTAGCCTCAGTATGAGAGTTTTCTCCTTGTCTTATTCTTTCTTTCTTTCTTTCTTTCTTTCTTTCTTTCTTTCTTTCTTTCTTTCTTTCTTTCTTTCTTTCTTTCTTTCTTCCTTCCTTCCTTCCTTCCTTCCTTCCTTCCTTCCTTCCTTTCTTTCCTTCCTTCTCTCTCTCTCTCTCTCTCTCTCTCTCTCTCTCTTTCTTTCTTTCTTTTTTATCCTGGTTGGCTGTTGTCTTTGGAGGCCTGTTAATCTTTGGAGAATGAAGCAAAGAAGGGGAAGATCAGAAGCATTGAGGAGGTTTGGGCAAAACTAAGATATGTATAAGGAAGGGACACTGTGTGTGAATATAAATGTTGCTTTTATTTCCTCAGTGAAAGGGATGAGATGAGAGCCATATGCAAGATGTGCAAATACATAGCTTGGGCTGAGGTCAAAGTATTTCCTTCTCTGTTCCAACTATGTATAAGCCTTGGCCTGGAAGCTGCTAGCCTTCATGCAATCTAATCTTCTGCAAGCCCAGACCTTGAAAGCTTTCAGCCTCCATCTGCTAACCTAGACCTAGAATGTTTTAGCCCCAGAGAATTAGTGATGAATAAGCACGATCTTTCTAGCTCTTTCTAAACTGCCTGGCTGATTCAATTCAGCTGTTCTGGGGCAAATTCCTCTCGGAGCTGAATTATTCAAATTGACTCCTGTCAGTTTCTGATTGGATTGCTCTGCTTGGAAAGACTCCCTCTGAAGCTTATGAACTAAACATCTCAGAACTCCACTGAACTGAACTTCTCCAAAGTGAACTGAGCATAACTGAATTGAATTGAACTCATTCTCCTCTCTCTTCCTCACTGCTCATTAGCTGCCATTTTTGTGCCTGTTCTCATAAGAGTGTGGTGTATCCTATTTCTGATTTATTCTGTCAAATCTTTCTCTTATTTGTCACTTTGTTAGCCCTTCAACTAGACATCATTGTTTAGACTTAAATGTATGTACTAAAGTCATATCTTTATTCCAGCTAGAAGGATTAAAGGTGTATAGCTATTGAATTCTAGTCTGACCATTAATCTAGTCTTTGGATGTTTTCTCTTGCCAGAGGAGCCATATAACTGGATTAAACTTTATAACTCTTGTTGGGATATATTGTAGGAGGGAAGAATCTATTTTCACTTAAAAAGGGGGGGAAAATCTATCTAAAAATGGAAATCAATCTACATGATCAATCAATCTGCCAGACAAATGGAAAGGTATGTTACATATATACAATGGTATATTACTCAGCTAAGGAAAACTGAAGTAACATGTGCAAGTAAAAAGCTCCTTTTTAATATAACTTTCTGGGCAGTCTCCTGCATATTTAATCCCATTATTTAGGTTGAGTTAGAGAGAGACTTAGATCTTTGTGACTTCTAAGATAGTGTGTTGTACATTCCAATTTCCAGAGTCACATGATTAGACCTGGTCTGAAAATAAAAAAAAAAATAGAATTTAAAAAGTGATTTTAAATGGAATTAACCTTCATTGGGTAGACAATGGTACTCCCAGAAGACGTATATTTTTACATGAAAAATGCAATATTCTATATTTAGTGTCTCCTTAAGCGTTATTATTCTTAAAGGTAACAGGGCTCTCCAGAATAACTGAAGTTATGTGCATAGCCTTTGGTTCTTGACCATAGCTACAAGGTAATCCAACATTGCTGGATACATCACACATTTTAGCAGTAAGCAATAAAGAAATCATTTTCATAATACCTGGGAAACTTCCTTCTGGTTGGATAGCTTTCATACTAGTGGAAGATTCTATGAAGATTGCCCAGGGAAAAATGATATCAATTGCTGTACCCAGCTCAGCACATTCCAAACTTTAATACTGTTCTGATAAGCAACCTGTGCCTACTGGTAGAATTGTGGCATGACAGTTATGGGGTAGTAAACCCCCTGGTGGATTTGGGGCTTGCTTCAAAAGGAGGAAATTTAAAGACAAGTATTAAATAATAGGTTCTGTATTTTTCATTTTTTTTTGTTGGGAGCTATTAAGACAGCACTATTGTCCTGCTCTCTGAATTGGGCCTTTCCCCCCAAGAAGAAAAGCGGGTCAAAAGCGGGCCATTTGGTTCTTAGGAGAAGGTTCCCTCGAGACCCTCGAATAGCTGGACCTGCTGGATGGGCCATTTTTTTATTTTTCAAATTTTAATTACATTTCTCCTTTGTTTATTCCCACCAAATTCTGCATTTACCTTCCCCACTCTCCTTCAAATTCATGCCCTAATTTTTCATTAATTTCTATTGCATACATACCCCAATTGTGATGCTTTATTACAAAAGATATGAATTTTGCACGCTCAAAAGATGTAACACAAGAACTAGACAAATGCATTGATCTTTTGTAGAGACATAGAAGCTCATATGCTACAAATATGCAGGGGTCCTAGTTCCAGCCTGTGTTCACACTTTGGTGATTCAGTCTCTGGAAGTTCTCACTGGTCCAGGTTAGTTGGCTCTGTTTGGTCTTCTGTGCAGTCCCCTTCCTGTTTGGATTAACCAGTCTTTCTCACAATTCTTTTGTAATCCTTCCCAGCCCCATCTAATGATTGAGTGTGTGTCTCTGCATCTCTTCCCATTGGCTGCTGAATGGCACCTCTCAGAGGACAGTTATGGTAGGTTTCCCTCTGCAAGCATAAGATTATTAGTAGTGTTAAGGATTGGTTGTTGCTCGTGGAATGAGTCTCAAGTGGAAGCAGTAATTGTTTGGCATTCTCTTGGTATCTGTTCTATCTTTGTCCCTATACATCCTGTAGTCAAGAGACATTTTTAGTGAAAGGTTTTATGGGTGGGTGTCTGTCTTCTCCACTGGGAGTCCTGCCTGGCTACAGGAAGTGGTATCTTCTTCAGGATTCAAATACACCACTGCTAGGATTCTCAGCTAAAGTTGCCACCACAGACACTTTGAGGCTTCCCTCCCCATCCCATGTCCCTGGCAATTCCTAGAGATTGGCCCACATTATCAACTTCCCTCATCTCTCTTTACTGCTCTTGCTACATATGATTTTCCCCCTTGTACATCTTCCCATCATCTCTTCAACCCAATTCTTACCTTGCATCTACTTCTGATATCTAATTTTTTCTCCTTCTGAGAAAGATTTAACCATCCTCCCCTGTGTCCTCCTTGTTATTCGACTTCTTTGGGTCTGTTGATAGTAGCATGGCTATCCTGTACTTTGTGGCTAATATTCACTTATACGTGAGTACATACCATGCATGTTCTTTTGGGTCTGGGTTACCTCACTCAGCATTAAATTTTCCAGGTCCATCCATTTGCCTGAGAATTTCATTATGTCCTTGTTTTTAGTGGCTGTATAGTATTTCATTGTGTAAATGAACCACATTTTCTTTATTTGTTCTTCAATTGAGGGACATCTAGGTCATTTCCAGTTTCTCACTTTTATGAATAAAGCTGCTATGAACATAGTTTACCAGGCATCCTCATGGTGGAGTGGTAGAGCATCATAAAGTGCTTTCTTAATATGAGGAAATTAAAAACATAAAGAAAAGAATTCATATTATCTTTATGGGCTAAATTGGAACCAAATGATGTCATAAATAAAAATTCAATAAAGGGATACAATAAATATTAAAATACCTAAATATCCCAAGTTAAAAATAAGCTTGTCATAATCAGAAAGACAAACATCACACACTTTTTCCTTATATGTGGATGTCAGCTTTCAAAAGCCTTTGATGCAAGTGCTTCATTTAAAATACCCACAGATATTAGGTTGCTACAAAGGAACAAGGGAAGGTGGGGCTAAGGAAGGGAAATCAAGAATATAATGTTATAGAGGATAAAGGGGAAACTAGGAAGGAATTTGCCCTGTAAGATGGTTATTCATACATATAGTATTCACAAAGAGGACTTCAATAATTCAAAGGACTGATACTAGGGGAATTTATGCCTATAAAACACTTTGCAAATATAACTTGAGTCTGTCTTAGCAAAACTTCTTGCCTCTGTATCATCTGACATCACTTAATATAAAGGCAATCTTTGTTATTACCTTGACTACAGTTAGAATTTCCAAAGAGATACACGTATGGAAGTGCTTGTGAAGGTGTTTCTAGAGAGGATTAATTGAGAATAGAGGACCTGCCACTAATTGGAAGCTACCTAACAGGAACTGATGTCCCAGGCTGAATAAAATGGGGGAGAGGAGAAAATCAATGAAGTTCTGACATTCAATTCCCTCTGCTTCCTGTTTTACCTGGATTTGAGTAACTCACCACATAATTCAGAGTCCGCATGTGAAAGCAGCTTCTTCCACCATGGCTTTCCTATATTGAAGGAAAGTAATTTCAAAGCAGGTAGAGATTTCATTTTTCCAATGCTATCTCTATTTTGCATAATGTTTAAAATGGCTAAACTTAAGTATATTATCCATCCATTATGAATTAGTCAGGATAGAATTCATATATGATATTGATCTACAAACTCTCTTACATATTGATTCATATCTAGTAAATTTATATTTCATGATTGTATATAATTATTCTATATGTACTAACATGTATGATTTGTATCTTTTTTCTCTGATGTTGAAACTGTAAGATCTTTGTTTATGTCATGCTACATACTATATTTACATACCATTTGATGTCAAGACAAGGCTTCCATTATGTAAAAAAATAAAAGATCCTCTTGTTTCACTTCAGTAAAATATTTAAAGAAAAAAAAGTTCTATGGACACAGCATTCTACTGTCTTAGAATTCTATCAGGCACTGAATGCATTCAATCACTAGTATATGCCCTTTTAGTTTCTTGGTATTAGAGATTATTAAACAAGCCTTGGGTAGAAAAAAATGACATTTATATTCTTTTTAGCCTCCCCCAGCCTTGAGCAGACTGGCTAAGACCTGTTCTGCCACTGTCAGCTAGCCTACCTAGGGTGGAATCTTCCAACCTAGATAGGTCGATTGTTCTACCACCTCTGCGGACACCACTACCCACTGAGAGGCTGAACCAGTCTTCCTGAAGTGATCCTAAATAAGCAACAGAGGATGAGGGCCTGGCGTGGTGAGGGATGAGCCTTCTGCTTTATAAGCTCAGACTCTTAATTAAACTTTGGGTCTTGATCAGAAAGCTTTGTCTTGCCTCGTTATTTCTCTTGCATTTTCTTCCATACAGCACCTGCCTCCCTTTCAGGAACCCTTTTTCCTGTAGCTGCAGGCGGCCACAGGTGGCGCCTTGAACGTGTGGCCTGAATATGGAAGGACCAACTGAGGGAAACACTGTCTTGGTGGAGATCCACAGGAAATGTAAGAAGATGTATCCCTGAACAGTAAGCAAAATACAGCATTAATGATAGCACTACAAATGTCATCTTTTCGAGGTTGTTGATTGCAAGGGTGCAAAAAGGGTACAGGCTAGACTGAGTCAGTGTTGGCCTCAGCTAGGGGTTGACAGTGGAAAGTGGGAGTGGAAAATTCTAAACAGGTATTTGTCTGCAGTCAAGAACTGCACCAGGCAAGAGGAGTAGGGCTTAAAATAATAAAATAAAATAAAAAGAGTAAAATTAAAAAAAAAAAAAAGGAGATGCTAGATACACCAGTGACGTGAGAGAGAAAGATCAAGAGAGAAGGAAAATGGATTTCGCAGCTCTCCCAGGGACAGAGGGAAATCTGGAGACCTCCTGCTTTCTCTCTGGTCCCTACAGAAGACATCCTTAGTTCTGGTTACATCACGTTCTCTACCCTCTCTGTATTGTCTTTGTTTGGTGCACCAATCTGTCCATATGTCAATTCGTGTCTGTTTTTGTTTTGTTGTCTAAATGACTGTTGTTCTAAGTTTCATGTTGAAAAAAAAATACGTTAAAACTTTATCTTCTGATTATCCATCTCTTGATTCAGTCTCAGTTTACACAGCAGTGGCTGATTAAAGGTGCCCTGCACCTTAGCCAGTAGTCAAGCACAGCAGGATAGGTCCTGCTGAAAACCTGTTTTTAAAAAGGAGACTGCAGTATATTATTTTTAAGGCAAATAAGCTGATAGTTGTTTTTTGTTAGAAAATTTTCTGCAATTGTGATGATTGGGTTCAGCAAATGACAAAGTGCTTCTTATCTTGAAATTATAGCTAGAAAAAGTAAATTCTTTGGTTAGTATAAATTTATAATATTTGTGTAGCCACTTCATTTGGTTTGTGACTGGTTTAGAAGGTATAAATATGCTCTGCATGTCTTAGTCATAGAGTATTGGCCTATAAGTTATTGGGTATGATTAAAAAGGTATAATAACATTGGTAACAAGAAAGTTAGCTTAAAACTGGTAACTCAGGTTTCAAGTCATTTTAAACAACAGCACATGACATGAACCAGCCCAAGAAACTAGGACTCTAAGGATACTTTTAAATTGGGATAATATTTTATGTGATTCTTATCCTAGAAACTAGACTTATAAGAGATAAGAATTAAAACAATGTCTCTTTAGTGAAGCATTAAAATTTGCACTGTCATGCATTCATATGTATGAATTGGCAACCAAACTTCATAACGTGAAAGTGATGTTTCTGGTATTGATTTTAAAGAGAATAAATTGTTTAAAATTGGGTTTTGCTTTCCAAAAGTTATGGATTATTGCAAAAAGAAACTTAAAAATTATGGTTAGAATTGCCAGTGTTCCACTGACTGCAGTTTGCAGTTTGATCACAAGCTTAAGATTTTTAACTCACCCATATATTGTTAATTAGGGTGATTACAAAAGTAATCATCTTATGAGAGTGCTAATGCAGCTCACTTTGTCGATCCGGCCATACAAAACAAAGACAGAGTTATCTAGATATATTTGTCTTTGTGCAAAATTATACCCTCATACAACTATGGTTGCTGCCTTGCAGGGAACTATAGTACAAACAATACTTTCTCAGCACTAAGGTTATAAGGAATGTTTTAAGTATAAGTCATCTTAAGAAAGACTGTCCAAAAATAGAGGCATAGACATACAGTTGAATTGTTCCCCTAGATTCTGTCCTCAATACAGGAGAGATAATCTTTGGGCTAGGACTCAGTCATTATGCTCAAATTAAGAACTATTTACATTCAAGTTAATGCAAACCTCAGGGGAGCCTCAGTGAGGCTTGTGTGGTGTTACTTTTTGTTTTGCAAACCCTGCCTAGGGATGTTTTTGGGACCTCACCTCTTCTTGCCTCTAGGGAATTATTTCTTTAAGCGAAAACAACATTATTATAGATCTATCAAGGTGTTGTTCAAAATTAATTTTAAATTTAGGATTTATGAAAGGTCAATGAGGCTGTAGAACTTATAGAGGCTTTACAATCTGGCTTGCCTACTCCATATGGAATTATTATAGATTTGAAAGGTTGTTTTTTCCTTTGCATCCTGATAATTGTAAAGCGTTTGCTTCCAGTGAGCTTGTGATCATTGGAAAGTTTTGCATCTAGGTATAGCTAATAGCCTTGCATTATGTAAGAAAAACATTTTTTGTCTCTCCTTCAATACAAGAACTTTGAATCTTTCAGTGTATATTGTTTCTTATATAGAAAGTATTTTATTAGCTAATGCTCTGAAGGGAATTTACTTCAATCTTTGCTCTTACACAATGAGCTTTAAAGTTCTGGGGAGTAGCTGTTGCTCCAGAAATGATTCAGAGGAAATATCTTTTTAATATTAGGGTTCTAATTATCCTAGAAAAATTGTGGTACAGAAATTTTAAGAAAGAAAAAAATGATTTGTTTACTTCAAATTATTTTCAAAAACTTCCAGGAGATGTTAATTGGCTAAGACCTCACCTTAGCCTTTGTTGAATGTTATCAAGGGAGATGCAAATTAACTGGTAAGAAATAAAAGGCTTTGCAGAAAGTAGAGGAAGCTGTTGTAATCAATTTTTTATTGATTATAATCAATGGTAATCAAATATTAGCTGATTATTTTAGTTATTGTTACTCAATGTGCCCACAGCAATTCTTTGGCAAAAGAGAACATTAATGTAGAATCATCTTTCTTCATCTCCAATAAAGTTTTAATCTCTTATTATGATGCTGTTGTGGTGTTAATAAAGAATTGTAAGACAAAATCATGAAGGTATTTTAGAAAAACAAAACAAAACAAAAACAAACAAAAAAATGTGTCTTTCAAACCCGAAGAGGCATCTGTTCAATTAAATTCATTATTGCAGAATATTGGTATTTGGCCTATTGCATAGCAAACATTTTAGGTAAAATTGATAATCATTATCTAAAAGATGTTATTAACAGCTTTTCTGTTCATTCTCAAAGTCATCTCCTCCACACCTGGAGGCCAGAGCTTGGGCTTGATTGGTGCTAATTTGCGAATGAATAGAGTGCCTGGACACCCACATAGGCAACCTTAATCCTTTAGATACTTTAAGTATTTCAAGCTGGTAGGTTACCTCCATGCAGGCTCAACTTCAGTAAGGGCAGATGGCAGTAATTCATTGATATGAAAAGATGCATTGAGTGCATATTGTTGGTCTAATTGGGAAAAAGTTGTGCAGTGAGGGCCAGCAGCCAAGGATGGGCAACTTGGTCTATGTCTTATTTCAATCTAAGACAGAGGCATGTGCCAAGAGGCCATGGTTTGTTCATAATATCATCATAGAGCGTGTTTGTGAAAAATAAACACAGAAAAGCTGCATGTGTTCTCCAGGATGTATAAAAATAAGTCAAGCTAGATTCAGTCCTAAGACAGGCGCAGCCACCAGCCACTATAATTCCCAGGCAGGACCATGGAGCATAAGTAAATTTTATGCACGAGTCTAGCTAATATTTATTAAATAATTAGGGAGGAATTGTAGCTTCCCCCAACCTTGAGCAGGCTGGCTCAGACCTGCTCTGCCACTGTCTGCTAGCCCACCTAGGGTAGAGTCTTCCAATCTAGATAGGTCTATTGTTCTGCCACCTCTGGGGGTAGATGCCACTACCTGCTGAGGGGCTGAACCTGTCTTCCCTGAGGTGATCCTGAATAACCAACAGCCTGGCAACAGAGTGATGAGAGCCAGGCGAAAAAGCAATGAGAGTCTGGTGGGGGAGGGGGGGAGGTGATGGGCCTTCCCCCTTATAAGCACAGACACTTTTTTTTAATTTAAAGTGCATTATTTATTGATTTAAATTTTGGACAGCAGAAGGTGATGGTAAAACTATTCTCTAAATAAGATGCTAAGTTCAGCAATGTCTGAAACTATTCATAATTTATTTCACTATTTAGGATTGTACATTTCTAGGGAATTACCATCCTTTATACTTTATTGCTTTAAGGCAATTAATTGTGTTATGACTGGTTATACTTCTGCATTATTTACTGGTACATAATCCATTTTGTTTCTACTGTTGTAATTTATCCACCCTTGTTTTTCTTTCTTATTCTTTTGAAGTGTAGCTTATTTTTTATTAGATATTTTCTTCATTTACATATCAAATGCTATACCCAAAGTCCCCTATACACTCCCCCCCCCCCATCCTCTCCCCAATCAAACCACTTGCATTTTCTGGCCCTGGCAATCCCCTGTACTGGAGCATATCCAGTATCCCCCAGAGCTTTGTTTCTAGTTGCCTATGTAGCAGAGGATGGTCTAGTCGGCCATCAATGGAATGAGAGGCCCTTGGTCTAGCAAAGATTATAAGCTCAGACTCTTAAGTAAACATTGGGCCTTGATCTAAAACTTTGTCTTGGCTCATTATTTCTCTTGCATTTTCTCCCATACAGCCTGAGCCTCCATTTCAGGAACCCGGTTCATGTAGCTGTGGTCGGCTCCAATTCTTAATCCTCTGTGAACCATATGAACTAACATAGTGGTCAATGTGATAAGAGGAGCTCTTGGTACAATAATAACACAGTATATAAATATGATAACCAATAATTTTCTAATAAAGCTTATGCCACAAGGCAAAGCATATGACTCATACTACAAATCTGGCTTCCAGAACTTAAGTGGGAGGTTCAGAGACATCAGGGTATCTTATTTTGCAAAATGCACTTAGACCCAAGCTCCATTCTAAACCATTTTTTTAAAGTCATGTGTAGTTTTGTGCAGCTCTCATATATCATCAGAGAGTGTTCACTTTGCAGTATATAGTGGTTAATTCAGAAATTACAGAAGCTAGGCAGTGGTGGCACATGCCTTTAATCCCAGCACTTGGGAGGCAGAGGCAGGCAAATTTCTGAGTTTGAGGCCAGCCTGGTCTACAGAGTGAGTTCCAGGACAGAGAAATCCTGTCTCAAAAAAACCAAAAACCGAAAACCAAAAAACCAAAAGCAAACAAACATCAAAAAACCCCCAAACCAGAAATTACGCAAAACACTTCAAAGTATAGAGAATAAATGACAGTATGTGTGCTTAGGTGCAAATGAGATGTTCATATTACATCCATCTCCTCTATGATTCAGAGAACCATGGAGATGATGGTGCAGAATGATTGATAAGAGCCATAAATCAGAGAGTTCTGGACCAAAACAGGGTCTTTTCGACATGGTAGGACCACAAAATACAAGAACTCAAAGCAGCTCTTGTTGCCTGCATAAGTCAGTCAACATTCTAATATAGAGTGGGAAGAGGTTCATAAATCCTTACCTCTAAATGGTGAATTATGGCTTCATAGAAAGGAGAATCTGTTTGCTTTATAGATATGGTTCCAGAGCAGTTGGAGATGCTCTATAGGATGTTCCCACACCCTGAATAATATAGACTACAAAAACTGGAATCCACATGCTATAAAAACAAAAACATTTGAAAAAGATTGCATGAATGAGTAGCTGAGAAGTCAGAGGAACAGTTTGAAGTCTAACGCAGGGTTTTGAATGAAGCAAACATACTCATATATGAAACCCTCAATTGCCAAAAAAACCCCATATACTAAAAAATATACTTTAGAAGTTATTAAATATGTTTTACCTAGAAGGCTCTTAATTATCTAAGTGAATTTATATATTACCATAACCTTTTTGTTCATAATATCAGGTCAGTAACTGATATCAATAAAATAAACTCAATATAATGTCATTTTACATGTAATGATATCAGTCAGTGGCAATGTGCTAAGGAAAGTTTTGAGGACTGAAGTTCACATTATGATAAGATAGTAGACAGTTCTGAGAATATGGAGTGAAACAGCCTTAAGAGCTCATCAGGATTTCTTACAGTAATGCCTTGTAAAGTAAGAATACAGAAGCAATTACTGTTGCATTTTGGTGGACTCTGTTTTGACATGCAATTTTTCTTTCAGATATTTCAATATTTAAAATGTCTCCATATACTCTAGTGGGAGATCAGTGTTCACTCTTCTTGCAATAGTGTCAGAATGAGACTTTTTCATTTTGGTCATTTTTCCGAAGAAGAAGAAGAAGAAGAAGAAGAAGAAGAAGAAGAAGAAGAAGAAGAAGAAGAAGAAGAAGAAGAAGAAGAAGAAGAGGAGGAGGAGGAGGAGGAGGAGGAGGAGGAGGAGGAGGAGGAGGAGGAGGAGGAGGAGGAGGAGGAGGGGAGGGAGAGGAGGAGGAGGGGAGGGAGAGGAGGAGGAGGAAACAGAAACTAGGTATTCACTTTTGTTCTCAAAATACCCCCTGTATCATTGCATTATTATTGACATCCGTTTAACGGGAAAATTAAGGGTTTTGTTTTGTTTTTCCTAGTTTTAAGCTTCACCTATCTTTGCTGGAGAGATTTTCATTTTTTTTGTGCTCAGGTATTTTTTTTCCTGGATGACTCAGGACACAATAGTCCTGTGAACCATCAATAACAGCAAGATTGTTACTAAATAATCTCTAAAACGCCAAATGAAAAGTGAGACAGCAATTTTTTGTTCATGAATTCTGATATTTTAACAAAAAACGGAAGGTAAAATGTTCCTGCCCTCCTGACTTTCAAGCTGAGAGACTGTCATAAATAATTTAGGCTATCAAAAAAGGCCTAATAAAAACATGAACATCATGCAAAAAATAAAAATGCATATTTTTCATCATAAAAGCACTACTGAATAATAATCCAATTAGAGTAGTGTGTGGAAACCTTTGAGTCCATGGAAACATTCAACATTGATTTGGTATGAATTTTTTTACTTTGGTAGAAGAATATTAAAAAAACCAAAAAGCAGATTTGAGAACCTGAAAACACACACACACACACACACACACACACACACACACACACAAACACACAAACACACATATATATGACAGAATGACAGCCAGACATAAATGCTAGTATTACTGTTTAGGTCTGGCTGTATCCCGACTTAAGCTGCTGAGTACAAAGTGATTTTCAGGTTTATTTGTTTGCTTATCTATTTCTTGTGAGTAAACATTTTTGTAAACCATCCCTGAGGTGGGCCGTGGTCAGTTGCTTGAACCCAGATTCTCAATGGAGACACCCAGTTAGAAAATTATATAATTTTTAAAAGGTGTGTGTGTGTGTGTCTGTGTGTTTAGGTCTTATGTAGTGGGTTTATTAAATTGTTGTAACAAAAAAGAAAAAAATTAGGAGAAATATTTTAAGTTTATTTATGACACTGAGAGACAGAAACCTTAGATTAAGGAAGGGCATTATAGATAAAAGAAGGCAAATGTTTACTACCCCTAATATTCTCATATCTCCCATCCCCTATTGAAAAGGGTTAGGATTATTTTAAAATAATGTTTGATTACAGAATGATAACGCCCTCATAATCATCAATACTGATGTTCTTCAGCTTGTTATGATGTATTTGTGTATTTTATCCCAATGATCCTTCAAAAAGTAGGGGCAGGATTTTCCTCAGCACTTATTTATATACAGGCAGTGAAACACACTAATTTGTTAAAATTACTATTTTTCTATGAGACCATATGACTGTGGTGCATGGATATCAAGGTAGGATAATTTTCATGTTTGAATACAGCGGGGCAGGGCTGGAAACACTCTTCTGTAGGCTTCCTTTCTCTCATCATTTCAAGCATTAGAAATGCAGAAACTCGTAGATATCATTGCTTAATGTTAAAATATTGTAAATTTCCATATTTGGGAATGTGTAAAACTAACTACAAATGTCTATCATTATCTATTTTATACAGTGAATTAGAACCTGAGACCATGTGTATGTATTACTTAACCCAAGAGATAATATCCAAGGCTAAGTGTAGATATCTCATCAAGTCTACTTTTGTCTTTTGACATTTGGGCTTCATATGATTAAGAACCTACACAATTCTGTGGAATGCAAGGCAGTGCAACACAAATGTTTACTACTTTTATGGACCTTGGTCCAGTAATGCTCTCTCTCTCTCATATATATATATATAAACCACTTTTGATATTCATGCTAGAAAGCCCTGGGAAATCACAGCCAACCATTTTGTCTTATTAACATTTTCTATTCCTCTTTTCATGTGGCTATTGGCTCCAAAGTAACTAGAGGCAAATTATTAATGGGTGTAACTCAACATTCCATCTTTGTTTGGCAGTAGATTAATTTTAATATTGATCATGTTTCCAAATAATTGAACTCAGTAACTTATTTTCAGGTCTTTCATGCCTGCTTATGGTTAATAATATTCATCTTCAGTGTTTAAATCTAGTCATAACTTCATAGTGAATTAAATTATATTGTAACATATTTTTATAAGGATAAAACATGCTTCATTATAAATTCTAGTTTACAAGAATTAATGCTTCATTTTACTTTTCTTATAAAGTTTGAGACTCAGTGTTTTTCTGTTGAAGCAGCAAAGGTAATTATAAAAAGAAAATATTTCCCTGAAAAAACAGTACTATAACAACTTTCAATTAACATATTTTATGTGTATTTAACAGCAAGGGGCATATTTTCTTTTAGAGTTTGTAGTAACACTGTGAATACATGTGGATTTCACTAATATAAAGGGCTCATTTGTGTTCATATTGAAAAATAAACTGTTTTACGAAGCAATTAGAAAATAGACATGTATATAGGTTTAGAAACCACTTAAAGATTGCCTATATCCTTAAAATGTGCTCATATTTTAATAACTGGATAAAAGGAACACATATTTAAAGTTGATGTGCAGTGATATTTTGTGAACATACGAATTTTTAAATAAAGTGAAGAGAACCATAAAGTTTCAGAGGAAAATATTGAAATTATAATAAGCCACTGGTCATACTTTGATTTCTTAATAAAAGACCTAAGAGTAGTATAAAAACTTGAGCTAGAGACAATTGTAAACCATGTTGTGTGCGTTC
>NW_028227259.1:61525216-61692716 GCF_978045245.1 Mus caroli
TGCCACCTATGGCAAAAAGCTGACTGTAGCTGCTGTCTATTAAGTTCATTATCTCCATTGACCCCTTTTGCTTCCCGCCTTTGCCCAATATTCTTTCAAATGCACTAAAAGCAGCACTTGCCTAAATTAGTTTACATCCTCGTCAAAAGGATAAACTGTCTCTAAAATATGCTGGATTTGAGATAATAGCAAGCCATCAAGTTCTGCCTTCTGATTACTAATCTAACTATGTGGAATGTTTAAAGAATGAAAATATACTTTAGAATCATGTGATTCACATTTTTGAAATGTTCAGTGTAACTAAAATTTTGATATTTTTTTTCCATAATAAAATTATTTTGATGCAACACTTTCCTTCTAACAGTAAAATTGAACACAATTAATTTTAGAATCACTAGAGTATTCTTTTCAGATCTTTGTCAATAGATCATTATTTCACGCCCAGTAATAACTCTGTAGAGAAATGGAATTCTATGCATCTCTCTGGTCAGATATCAGTAAGAATATTGAACATTCAATATTCTTTTTTGGATTTTTGGGGTTTTTTTTGGGGGGGGTTGTTTTGTTTTGTTTTGTTTTTGTTTTTTGGGTTTTTTTGTTTTTGTTTTTTGTTTTTGTTTGTGTTTGTATAAGATCAGAGAGTTCTTCTAAAACATTTAGTATTGATATATCCAGTTGAATATACAACTTAATTCCTTTGAGTCAAAATACCTAAAATAATTAGTCAGTGGATGTATATATCTAACATTAATTTCAGAGGCAATTTTAGCATCTAGAAGAAGGTAGTGTTTAATATTCATAAAATAGTTTGCTACATAGCAAGTAATGTGTAACTGAGAGAATTTATTACTTAGTTCCATTATTAGTTTTATTCACTTGCTTATTGTTTTAAGAAGATATGGATTTTAGTTGATTGGCTGTTTTATAAACTACTTCATAAGTATTATCTATCAATTTTCTCTATTCATGATTTAAGGTTAAACATCATAAACAATCATTAAGATTGTTAAATTGTTAATTTTTGATAGCAATGAGAAATAATCAGTATTTTTTCCAGGTTAATTAGAAGATAGTGCAGTTTTGCTCTCTTCTATTCATTTCTCTGATGGCATCACCATTGCAGACACTATTCTTTGTTATTCTACTGCTTATGTTTCATTATCTGTTTAGGATTATTTTATGTTTGGCATGTATTCACTGAGGTATCTAGGAACTTTGTGTCCAATACTTAATGTAACTGATGGTGACTGTTTTCCTGAACAAATTATTTTAGTCTACCATGGTTCTATTACTAAAGTTTTAAAGATTACACTTCAGATTTCAATATAAGGAACAGTTATAAAATAGGTTCTGTACAAGCTTTCTTGAAAACTGATTTAAAATTGTGAGAATAACTAAGAGTAGAGGTTTTATAGTCAGTTTAGAGCTTAAAAGTATTTTTAATGAATTCTATATATTTAATATCATGTGCTATAATTTATAAAATTTTACATGATTGCTTTACCACACTATAAATGACTTAGATAAAATTATGATGAATTTCATATGATGTGGACTGAAAAACGCACTGATTTTTCATTGAAAAATAAAATTGAAAGCACAATGAAAATCCAGCTTTACAGTACAACAAAGCTAAAACATTTTTAGTTTTATCAAAAGTGCACTGCAGTCGGGCAGTGGTGCTAGATACCTTCAATCCTAGCTTGTCTACAAAATGAGTTCCAGGATAGCCAGAACTACACAGAGAAATCCTGTCTAGGAAAATCAACCAAAGAACCAAAGAAAAAGTGGATTGCAGAGTATGAATGAAAATTTTACAGAATATCAAAAACCATGTATGAACAAATCCATTAAATATACTTTGGAATGCAATCTTTCTTGTATTGCTGTGTCTGAATCTTAAATGTTGACATCGTCTCTACTTTTGTAAAATGTGTTTGAATGCAGTGTTATTTGTATACCTTAGTGCTTTGAACATACCAGACAAAATGTTTGATACTTAGTTATAGTCCCAGGCCTATATCTTTGTTTACTGACAAACATTTGGAGGTAGTATAGGAATAATAGCAATATATATATATATATATATATATATATATATATATATATATATATGTGTGTGTGTGTGTGTTTATATATATGTTCATATGTTTTTATATTACACATATATACATAATATATATCTATATATCTATAGATAAAATGTACTTTTGGTGAAATATGAAAATTTAATCCTACAAATATACACATATTTGTATAACTTTAAAATTTTTTCTGTTAATTTTATTTGATAAACCATGTTTAATTTCTCTTTCTAACACAGTTGGAATGATTTCTAAGGAGTATACAGTCATTTATTTATGTTTAGTAAATAACTTCATTTTTTTCTGTTAAAAGTCAAGAAAATATTGTTGGCCATCTAAGTTTTACTTACTTTTAATGCTCTTATTTGATTTACACTTCTTTTCCATTTATTGATAATTAATGTTAAGGACTGAGGCCATATTAACAATAGAAAATTTTCACAAATTTCAAATTTCATTCTTGAAAATCTTGAGATATTTTCCACAAAAAATTATTTAGAATATTTCCTAAAATTTGGTTAAATATTTTCCAGCTGCAGTCTTCAGGCAGCCTATATTACATGCCATTATGCTGCCTTATAGATATTACATATATTACATTATATTACATTAAATAAATGACATTATAATTTTAATGTAAACAATGTTTTTGTAAAACATTAGTACATTAAATAACAGAGAAATGGAGTAATCATCAATGCATACAGGAATAGGTATATGGTGAACATATAGGAACAGAAATGAATGGCATAATCTGCACATGAGCAATTGAAGTTTAGCTGTGTTAATGACCAGGGATAATTACAAGGCACATGATAGGAATAAAACAGAAAAGTAGTAATAGTAGTAAATATTAGTGCTAACAATAGTAATAATAAAAGGAAATAAAGCAGTAAAGAAAGTCAAGAAAACTTGACAGGTTAAATATATAATCAATCTATGTTGAGAATTTACTAATTTAATTTTTTTTTTACTTTCTTGGTATTTTCTTTATTTACATTTTAAATGTTTTCCCCATTCCTGGTTTCCCCTTCAAAAATTCCACCCCCTGCTCACCAGCCCACACACTCCTGCTTCCTGGCCCTGGCATTCCCCTACACTGGGGCATAGAGCTTTCACAGGACCAAGGACTTCTTCTCCCATTGACGTCCAACTAGGCCGTTCTCTGCTACATATGCAGTTAGAGCCATGAGTTCCACCACATGTTTTTTTTTGGTTGGTGGTTTAGTCCCTATTTCATTTTGTTGCTTCTCCTATGGGGCTGCAAACCCTCTCAAATTCTTGGGTTCTTTTCTCTAGCTTCTTTATTGGTGTGTGTGTGTGTGTTTGGTTTTGTTGTTGTTTTTAACTATAATCTGACCATAGATTCTTGAGATAGATCATGAATATTTAAATTTATCTTGCATACCATATCCTAAACAGGAAAATCAGTATTATTCTTGTGAAACTGTGATTGGGGTTGATGTTAAGCTTATGAAATGAAACGCAGAAAGAATCTTTAAGAATTATAGATAAAAAAGGAAATGCAAAATATAGAAACAATGAATTTCTGTTAATAAACAAGAGTGACTTCCATAGAAAAATAATATTTTAGAAACAATAATAAACATTGGATGCTATTAAAACTTGTGGAAGCATGGCATAAGTAGAGGTGTCTTGCTTGCATCATCCAGAAACTGCTTATACAATTCTAATGCTATTTAAAGTTTAGTTTCCTTTGAAAGGAATTTTCATTTGCTGGTGTTAAGAATACTTAATCATAGCAGTGATTATTTCAATGCCTACCCCCGCCCCCCGGGATGCTAATCCTTAGAAGTATATTTCACCTTTACATCTCAAATTTTTGTGGCCTGTGTTTGTGCCCATCTGTTGCCATGGCATACTGCCTAGTCAAGGGTTGGTGGGACCCTTGGCAGCACTTGCAGCAGCCTGAGGTGCCAGGTAATACTGAGCTTAAGAAAGGCATCTTTGCAGAAACTTCCTCCATGGCATCTGTGAATTTGGAAGTGTGTGGAGAAGTCTATCTTCTCTGACAGCCCTGCTTCATTGACTCCACATGTCTCTGTACATCTAGTGACACCTGCTCAGCCGAGTGTGCCAAAAGATAGAATATACTTTAAATAAGAAGGAGCTAACTTTTCAGAGTATGATCCTGTTTAGAACCCGAATACACTATCAGTGGTAAATTACTTCAGGAGTAATCACACCTGACCTTGGGTGTTTGGGGTGGAGATTTCTTTGCACAATTTGTATTTTCCACATTACTTGGAAAGTATATGGAACACTACCTTCTATAAATACGTGATATGTACCATCAATCATGAGAAAACAAAGAAGAAAAATGTTAGATGTATAGTCCATTTTTACAAAACATTTGTACATTTAGTAAATGGGTCAGAGAATAAATTTGATATGTCGGTCACAAAGGAAAGTACATTATAGAACTGCAAATACTGATTATGGTTGTTTAATCTTGTATGGTGTTTGTACATATTCAAAGTAAAAAATAAAAGTAGCAATTTAAAAAATAATATTAATGAAATTAAATTAACAGTGTTAATAATCTCAAATGTATACAGGCAAGAATAATGAGACTTTGAAACTTTAAATGATAGTGCTTTTAGTTTTAAAAACATTACACTAGTAGAGAGACTGAAGTGTATATAAATGTCACAGAAGTAGCAATGGCTTTTTTTTTAGATTATAATACATTTTCTTGTGTTTATTTTCTTCACATCCATTTCAATACATGAGCTTTGCCTTCATACCTGGACAACTGTTAGTCTCATAACAATTTTTTTTTATAAATCACTTATTGAGGAAATGAATTTAAAATATAATGAAATAATTTGAATTGTGTTTGATTGTTATTAGATCACTTTAAACCTTTCAGATATATATTTACATATTTTATAAAAAAAAAAGGTAATCATCTATTTTTATATGACAGAGAAAAACTCAAATAACTAAAATGGCCTTACCTAATTGTCATTAATGGTTTGTCTAGTTCGCTAAACACTCTTAAACTTTTTCCTTGATTTTCCCAATTTTTATGTTTTCTTCCAGTTTACTCTAATTTCCCAAGGTATCACTTATTTAAAAGATTTTTTCAAATTAAATAGAGACAGAAATGATCTTTTAAAATTCATGGGTGACACAATTTCTTGACACATAACCATATGCAAGATTATGCATCATCTTATGACTGCAGAGATGAATGACATATTTCTTTTTGGAGATAGTGATAGATTACCACGATTCAACATTTAACTTTATTTTTTCAGCTTTAATTTTAAAAGTACATTCTGAGAGACATAGGAAATAATGATTAATTTATGGTAATGAATATTTTATCAATGTAGACAGTAACTTGAATAATTACGCTAAATCTTTTGTAACCTTATTGCTTTTCAATATAACCTTGCAATTAATTGCTATTTTACATATGCAATACATTAATTAATGTCAAACACCAAGTTTACTTATAATGTGTGTTGAAATGCTTCCTGTGGCAAATGACAGTCAAGTTATACTTTTAAATATCTAATTTTACATACATACAGTTTAAATTGTATAGATTATTCATCTTGAAAATATTTTATCTTGTACTACTTATGTACTTTTTTCAAACACCTTGTTGTAATCCTTTGTAAAGACTTAACACTTAAATTTTTCACATATTTTTATTTTTGAAACACCATATTTTATATGTCATAATGTTAGTTAGGAAGAATGAAAACAATTGTGTTTAGTTTATTTTGAAGAATGTATTTTGGTATAAATCAGCCTTGCTTATTTAAATGATTCTTTCTTATAAGATAATTTTTGACACATACTTCTTAATTAATAGTTTCAGCTTCACACAGGCTGAACATTAATTTATTTTAAAACTTCTACTCAATGATAAGAATATAGAGCCAAGTATTCATTTTAGTGGGCTCTTAGAAGTATGTGACTTTAATTGGTAATGTCTTTTCAAAATTGTGGTATGTATCTACTAAGACAATGAAAAACATATGATATTTTATGCGTAGATGGTCATACATATCACATTTCTAAGTTATCTAAGTTCAGACATTAAATTACCATTTATATAAGGGTCCTACCCACCAGACAACTGAATTTCTAAAGATAGAAATCTTGGTGTGTGTATTATCTTGTTTGATGTGACACTAGTTAGAGCTGATAACGTCATACACTTTTATGTTGGTGTTGAGAATAAGACCTATGGAAACTCATTTGTATTTTTCTCAAAGCGGTATTAATTTCTGATATTGGTGATTGTTTGGCATAATACTCTATATTTTAAAGTTCAACTTGGTGGGAATGTGTTTTATGATCATTGAAGATAAAAAATAACATAATCTGCTATCTTCAAGTGGGAGAACTACAAAACCAATGGTTAATTTATCTGTAGTCAAAAGGCTTAAGCATCAGATATGCACTGAGTTACTCCAAGACTGAAGATCTGAGCCTCGGGAAATGAATCTCTGAGGTGAGGAGAAGACAGATATTTTAGTTCGATTAACTAGCCATTATGCACTTTTAGTTTGCAACAGATAAAGCAATGTTTGTCCATATAATAAAAACAAACAAACACACACACAAACAAAATAGTTCTTTTCTCATATTCTGACTCACTCATCAATCACAGGCAAATCTCTTCTGGGAGAAGCTTCACAAATATATCAGAATTCCTTCCTAGCTCTCTGGACAATAACCTAGTCAAGCTGACTTGGCTAACTTAATTGCCACTTGATATTTTCGCATTAAGTTTATACTTTCTATGGTGAATGGAAGCTTTATGATTTGTTACTGGTCATGAGAGTTAGTTCAACAATAAGACTGAAGCTGTGGGTGAGAATTAAAGTTTTTCCATATGAACCAACATGTTGTTATGGCCAGAATCATGAATGATGTCATACAAAAGTATTTCTGACCTCATTATTATAACGCAAGATTGATTTAAATATGATCAATGGTAAGAGACATCAGTATCTTAAAACTTGTGATGTATCAATCATCTATATATATGTACACACAGATCATCTATCTCTATCTATCTATCTATCTATCTATCTATCTATCTATCTATCTATCTATCTATCTATCTATCATGTATATATCCCTATTTATGATCCCAAGATCGAATTTATAACAAGATGCAAACTTTTTAAAGTTCAACAACAAATATGAGCTGTGTATAAAACTTACCTATGTCAACCAAGAATGCTTGAGAGAGGGAAAATAATTTTTCTAGAGGAAATGCATACCCATTGATTACCTAATACCAAAAGATCATCCCCCAAAACATAAGAAAAATGGCATATAAATTGAGAAAATTTTATTTTTTATGAATATATATGTATATAGATATGCATATGAAACAACCCGTAGTAGAAAAGAAGCCATATATTTGAAAGAGAACAAGAAGAGTTACATGGGAGTGTGTAAAGGGAGGAATTAGAAGGAGTAAATATTATAATTATAATCTCTAAAAGAAAAAAAAATAACTACAAATAAATGTGAGCTGGCTTGCACTCCTCTTTTGAATTTTCTTCCTTTGTCAATGAGCTCAACTACATTGATAAGGTAAGAGTACTGATCAAGTTAAAACAAAACAAATAAACTAATAAAATTATCTTGCATGGTGCTTCCTAGTACAATGAAAGCTACTTCCCTGAGAGAAGGTGTTTATGTCAGTTCTATACAAGGAATATAAGCAACTGAAGAAAACTGATAGTGTATGAAATTATCTGAAAAGTTAACACATATATGTGTGTGTGCATATGTAAATACATGCTTGCAATAATAATTAATGAAACTATGGTCAAGAATTTGAAAGAGAACAGGGATGGCTATATCATATATTTTGGAGGAAGGGAATGGGAAAGCTGATATGCAATAATATTTTCATTTTAAAAATAAAAAAATATTCCTTACATTATGCTATAACTAAGGTTTATTTGATGGTTTGTTTTTTTTTTTGTTTTTGTTTTTACTCTTATTTTTTTATTTCATGGGCATTAGTGTTTTACATACATGTATATCTGTGTGAGGGTTTCAGGTCACCTGAAACTGGAGTTACAGACAGTTATAAACACCCGTGTGGGTGCTGAGAATTGAACCCTGATCCTCTGGGAGAGCAGTAAGTGCTCCTAAGCACTGAGCCCACTCTCCAGCACTCTATTTGTTGTTTTTACAGTATTATTTGAAATATCTTCAGAAATGAACATTTTCACTGTAGATGATGGCAACAACACATTTTACTGCTTTTTTTCTTTTAAATGGTTTGAAATTCTGGATATTCATGTATTAGGAAATACAGGTTAGAGCCTTTGTCAGGCTCCTTCCTCTTCCCAGACCCCTTAATTTTCCCTGTCTTATTTTTTCAATTCAGTGTAACACACTGATGTATTCCTTCTGTTGTTGTTGTTCACACATCTAATCCTGTAAACAACACTCAGCAGTTCATGTTAGGCACTAAAGTGGAAGGTGAAATGAATAGAGGAATAATGTATAAATTGTTGGGCCAAAGCCTCTACTTTAACTAAAGAAAATTAAGATTCAAAAGCTGGTATTTTAAAACCGGTATATAATTTGCCTTGTTTTCAACATTTATACATAGAGAAAATTAGTGCCAATGTCTTTTTTAAATGACAACTACAAATATAGACACTATATAAAGAGAAAAACAATCTGTTGATATCATTTTTTTTTTCTGTAGCTATAGATAATTAAATTTGAGAAAAGATTCCTTTAAAGTGTCATGGTTAAGTTCATTCCAAGTTTGGAACTATAATTACAATTTTGTAATTGCCGATTAAATTGCATTAATTAAAAATAGTTTTTTTTTTAAATTTCAACTCATTTTCAGTTGGTTTGGTATTATTATTATTTCAACATAAAACATGTATATATATATATATATATATATATACACACACACACACATATAAAATACCAACTAGAATAACTAATTTTTACTATGTCATTTAATTCATTGTCTTATTTTTACTATTTTAGTTTGAGGACTCAAATTCACAAATGGAGAACATGCAAGTCTTTAAAATGTCATTTTCCCTGGAGATTTTAATTCCTGGTGTGTAAGTAGTGCTTGAGGACACAAGGCAAGGTAAGCAACAGTGAAGTAAATGAAAGACATTAAATCTTCTAAATGGATTTTTACAACCTTTGCTTATGCTATGGAAAAGCATTACTGTTGAGAAAGCTCTAATACTGTGAATTGAAAAAAAATAAATGTTCACCTCATTATATCTTCAGAAGTATTAAGGGAATGCTATGCCAAGCCTTGGGGAACTAAATATATTAGAGGCATGAAAAATGTTTCTTTTCTGATGCTGCTTTCAAATGACAGCATAATATGTTATGGATCATTTGGTCTTTTTTTTATGAAAATGCTTTTCAGCACCCAAAAAGGCATATGCTGCTAACGGCATGTATTGCAGTCCTTTTTATGACAGCTGGCTACAAGAAAATGCCAGTCAAAACACAAAATGTCAAGCAGAAATTTTCCAATAAATGTATTAGTTTATTTCAAAAATCATCCATTAATAAGCTTGGTTAAACTGCTTCCATTAATTCTAAACATCAATAATGAAAAACCATAATAAATAATCTAAAAATTGAAGTCTAGGGTGAAAATAGACATCACGAAAAGTTTTATCACAGGTTTTCCTTAAATTGTAAATGATCAGGCTTGTAATTTTTGCTAAGTGTCCAGAAGTTTACATTTAAAAGGTTGAAGTTCTGATTCTTCATCCCTGGGACTCTGAGAAAATTCTATAAAACTAACAATATTAACATCTAAGCAATATTGGTTCATATTTAAGAGACATCTACAACTCAATTAAAACAACTTCCATCAAATTTTTTCAAACTAAAATGTATTTACTTTAATTTTGCTGAATTGTTTGATTTTATTAACCTAACTTTCCTTTTTGAATGCATAAACTGATTTGCATTAATTTATGAAGATTCATGGCTTTAGGAGGATTCTGTAATTTATTATAGCTAAGGCAGAAGTATATTCAACCTGATAAGAAAATTGCAATGTTTTACTTCTAAGTCAGCATATTTTTTTTCCTAGCTCATTTTATTAAGAACAGCAAAGTTAAGAAGAGAAACACACACGTGAGCCAGGAAATAATAATGCTGCATAAAGTAACCAAGAAAGCCCAATTTCTCATCTCTAACTTCTGGGCAGGGTGGGGGGGACGATATTCTTAGCTAGTTCATATATTTTTGCAAAGAGATACATTTAGAAAAATATTTCTAAATATACAAATATATATAAATACAACAATAACTACATAACCTATATACAGCATATGTTATTTAATCTAATATATGGAAGTAGTTTAATATAGATGAGATTTATATAGTGGTTCTTAAAATATACTTAATTATTTTATTAAACATAATACAGAAATTACAACAGTAAGCCTAAAAGTCATCTGAGAATTATTACCAAGTAACAGAAAATTGCATTGGATAAAACTGTGGAAACAGCTCTGAGATGAGTATAATTGACCAAGATGCTTTAACCTCCAGAAGCACTGTCTCATTCATACTGTGGTGCTTTCCTGGAGTAGCCTGGTTCCCAAGGACATAGACAGCCTCAGGATACATTAATTTGCAGTTAATTTACTGTAGTTTCTACCATATTGTATTGCCCAATACAGCATATTGCCAGACTTTTATGATTTAAGTAAATGGAAAATAAATTTTACTGTTTAAGACAAAATGCTGTCAGGAAGCATAGATTGGTGGAGAAAGGAATTGTAGATGTTTTTGTGATTCACTGTATATTAGTCTTAGCTTCTAGTTAATTTGCTATAACACTGTAGAAATCATCTCTCACCGAAGTAATCTTCTCGATTAGGCAACCTTCAGGAAAACAGCCAGAGAAATATACGAGGTGTTTAATTTTTATGGAACAGAAATGTCTAAAATTAATACAATCAATTTTAAAATAGGAAAGTTATAAGAATAAGAAATAGTTCTCAGTTTTCTTTCAGCTATATAGGAGCTATAAATATTTCATAGTTAATTGAAGTGCTTTTTCAAATTATAAAAGTGAATGTCATAAAATGTGGAATAAAATATATTATTGAATTATAAATGCATGACAATGATAATAAATAAACATGAGTTGAATATTTATTTGAGACATAAATCCTAAATGTTTATTTTATAGAATACAATAAAACAACTAACAAATGGGGCATTATTTTATTTATCTAAATAGGATCATAAATGCATATGACATTACAATGATTGGTGCTAGACAATGAATTCTAAGTCACAGAAATTACTGCTATAAATATATTCTAGATGGAGAACAAACCAATATGCATTTGAAGCAGGTGTAAGCATCTGATTTTCAGGTTTTACTAAATGTTGCTTTGGATAGTTTCGAATACATTATGAGATGAAATGAATGGTGATGTATGTGGCTATACTCTGCATAGACAGTACTTGCTATGTACATCCAGCAGAAGCGGAGAATTATTACTCTTAGCCAGATCATTTCACCCTTGTCTCCTTCCCTGACTGACTTTTGTCCTCTCTTTTATCTTTTCCTCTATGATCTTCCATGTTACTGAAGCTTTTAATACATTAATGGATATAACACTGATTTGAAAAATTGAACTTGACTTCTTCTTTTAAACAAAGTTATTTCATCCTACGTTTGATAATGATCGTATCTTGTTTATTTTCATTTAAATATGATTTATTTGATGATAAATTTGTATAAAATATTCACAGAGAACTGGGTAATCTGTCCTATTCTTTTGTTTGTTTGTTTGTTTGTTTGTTTGTTTGTTTGTTTGTTTGTTTTTGTTGTTGTTTGTTTTTTTCGAGACAAGGTTTTTCTGTGTAGCCCTGGCTGTCCTGGCACCACTTTGTAGACCAGGCTGGACTCAAACTCAGAAATCCACCTGTCTCTGCCTCCCAAGTGCTGAGATTAAAGGCGTGCACCACCACCACCTGACTTCTGTCCTATTCTTAAAGATAAGCGTCTCTCTGCTTAGGAATATGCATTTTTGCTTAGCTTTTAGAACCATTTACAACATAGTTGGGATAAGTTCTTCATGAGCCTTTTGTATAGGGTACTTAGCTGACCTTTTTAGAGGTATTATCTCCTTTCATCTTCCATTCTCTCTCTCTTTCATACATAAACACAAATGAAAATTAGCAAATTATATACAAATTAATTTTATGAAGACTTTTGTGTCAACTTACCCAGTCTCTTACTTAGAAATTTTTCTATCTATACATTATTTTTAGTTTTTTTTCTCACTCTTATTCTTTTCTCAGAAGCAAAAGACAAGATATGCATTTCTGTATCATAGAATAAACTCATCTAAAAAATTGTAATTTATTGTGTGATAATATCATATCAATAGAAAGGTCAGTATTCCTCTGTGTCAGAGTATAGTTCTAACTTCCAAGCTGAATTTTTGATTCACTTTTCCCATAGCCCATGGCCCTGAAGAAGGCCAAAAATGGTGATCATTGCAGTTACCCTCTATTTAGATGAAATTTCCCAAAATGAATTGCTGCTATATAGTTGCTTTTTTCTATATTTTAAAAACATCAGTGTCAAGTCATTTCGAGACTCTTGCAGCCTCTCTGCCATTAATCTACACTCAGATAAGCTTTCTTGAGTCCTAAGTTCTAGAATGTTACTAGAATATAATTATGAAATCCTCAAACATTCACATACATTTTACCTTGTGATTTCTTGACTCTGTTCCTTTTGTTCTTCAACACTATCTCCATATTCATTCACTTGTATTTCATTCCAGGCCCATGTTCATGTATCATTCATGATGTTTTTGGCCACATACACTCTCTTTATGGTGTATACACATAACAGGATCTAATAATTATAACATTTTTACTAAATAAGGAAGAAAAATATGTTGCTATTTATTGAGTTTATCTATGTTCCAGCTTCTATAGTGATGTGTCCTGAAATATGGGACAATTGACTTTAATCCTTAATTTCTGTGGAATTTAGTTTATGTGCAGCAGAAACGATGAATATGAAGGTGACAAGAGACAAAAGATACTATAAATATAAGCACAGGGGATTTAAATATGAGAGATAATTACATTAAGAACATTAACACTATGCTTAAAAATATAATAGACAGAGATATCTACCTAAACACGTTCTTTACTATGTTCATTGCAGCCTTATTTGTAATAGCCCAAAGCTTGAAACAATTCTGTCCTAACGTTAGTTGGGTATATGAATTTGTGTGCTCTCTTTCAGTATTGTTTTATTATAGGTGCCTCCAAGAAATGATTTTACAATACCTAAATCAGGTTGAACTTTACTCCCTGGCTTTTTACTCCCTGGCTTTCACCAGTGTCCTAGGCAGTCCTTGAGCTGGTCCTGGGGTTGAAATTTCATAAGAATGTCATTCATCCAGACAAAAATGTCTCAGTTATTAATTAGGCATCTCAGTTTTCCAGATAGAAATCTCAAGGCAAGCTTAGCAAAGTATACTTGGAATCTTCATTACAGTCAGGTATGGCAGACAACATTGCATATTAGAAGCAAGTTGGTGAGTTATTCTGACAAATGGAGATTCCCTATATATACTTAAAAGAGCAGCCAAGAATTTACCATGGGCTAGGGAAAAGGAGGGTTGTGGTTTAAGGGGGAACTATAGTATTGCATTATTCATGAAAAAGGTCTGCTAGACCAGAACCCCCTTGTGCAAGCTTTCACAAGGCTCAAAGGAATAGCATAAATTGTCACTAGGTTGTGAAATCCTCTCCTGGCCCCTGTCATTAGCTGACTCTAGGCAGTGCTGTTTTTATCTTAACTGTAAACATTGCCTGGTTCCTGCCAGTCCTTTGAAGGCATTCCTCTGTTTTGTGTCAGATAACTTCAATGTACCTTGCCTGCTATGACACCCTACTTCTTTGTTTTCTTCTGTATTATATATATCTGATGTTAACTTTGACAAAATTACATTCAGATACCACAGTCCCTTGTGTCTTTGTCTGTTTGTCACCCTTTTCGCTGGCTCCTGCCCACCTATAACCGGAACCCTGAGGCCAGTCCGCAGCAGTTAATTACACTCCTTATTTTATTCTCCTCTCCCCACCAACCCCCGTCCACCTTCTGACTGTTTCCTATCCCATACCTCCTCCCTATACCCCTGTCTCCACCAGGATGTCCCTACCTCCCACCTTTCACCCAACCAGACTTCTAAACTCTCTGGGGTCTCAAGTCTCTTGAGGGTTAGGTGCATCGTCTTTGACTGAACCTGACCCGGGAGTCCTCTGCTGTATATGTGTTGGGGGCCTCATATTAGCTGGTGTATGTATGCTGCCTGGTTGGTGGTCCAGTGTTTGAGAGATCTTGGGGGTCCAGGTTAATTAAAACTGCTGGTCCTTAGATGGAATTAAAAAATATCCTGAGTGATGTAACTCAGACCCTACACATGGTAAAAATTCATTGATAAGTGAATATTAGCCATAAAGTACAGAATACCTAGGATACAACCTACAGACAGTAAGAAGTGTAACAAGCAAAAATGCCCAAGTGAGGAGGGAGAGGCTTCAGTCCCACTTAGAAGGGGGAAGAAAATAATCATGGGAGGTGGTGGGAGGGAGAGACCTGGTTCAGAGAGGAGGGTAGAGAAAGGGAACATGATCAGATATAGGGGAAAGGGACAGGAGAGAAGCCCAGAGTACCAAGAGAATGAATGGAAAGTACCAGAGAACTGGGAGGTGAGACACTCTCCAGATTCATTTGGGGTGTCCTTAGCTAAACTGCCAAAATATTGTGGAGAAGGAACACAAAGACTTCACCTCCAGTAGATAAACAGGACCTCGAGGAGGAGGACAAAGTTCCTAACCCACAGTCAAAATTCCTGACCCAGAACTATTCCTAACTAAAAGAATTCTAGGGATGAAAATGGAAGAGAATTAAGGAAAGGCAGTCCAATGACTGGCCCAACCTGGGATCCATCTCATGCGGGATTCCAAAGCCTGACACTACTATGCTCTGATGTGCTTATTGATGGGAACCTGGCATAGCTGCTTTCTGAGAGGCCCTACCAGCAGCTGACTGAGACAGAAGCAGATGCTTATACCTAACCATTGGACTGAAGTCTGGGACCACTGTGGTTGAATTATTGGAAGGACTGAAGAAGCTGAAAGAAAGAGACACCCCATAGGAAGACTAGTCATCTCAAGTAATCCAGACCCCAGAGAGCTCCCAGAGATGGAGCCAACAACCAGGAGCATACATGGGATGGTCTAAGGACCCTGACACATATGTAGCAGAGGTATAGCTGGTCTAGCCTCAGTGGGAGAAAATGTGCTTAATCCTAGAGAGCTTTGAGGCCCCAGGAAAGAAGTAGGTCTGGTGTGGGGAGAGCACTCTCTTAGAGGCAAGGGGGAGAAGGAATGGAATGAGGGAGGGATGGGGTAATGACTGGAATGTAAATAAATAAAATAATTTAAACATTAAAAATATATATAAGTGATATCAAATTCTAAGAAATGCCTAAAGTGTCCTGAGTAATGTAATTACTACTTCCCTACAAACAAAAGTTTTCATGAATAAAATTTAATTTTGAGATTGCATTAAACCAGGAAACACGTGCCTTTTAATGTAATATATGAAAGTTCCAGGCTTCCATCAGCAACAATGAATCCGGTCATCCAGTAGCTTGAGTGACCTGGAAAATATAATTTAATTCAGTTTCTTTCCAGTTATAGCATCCATTTACATCACACATTATTGAGAATATTGCAGGAACTTGCTTCCTTATTTTATCACTCCTGAAATTTCTAAGAGGAGAGTTCATCCTCTTCACTAAGAATATATTTTTTAAAAATCCTAAATATGTTGTTTTATGTTAATCTGTTAATATATTAATTTGGATCCCCGAGATCTCTCAATAACTGAACCACCAAACAGACAACATACACCAGCTGATATGAAGCCCCCAACACACATAAAGTAGAGGACAGGTCAAATGTGGTTCGGAATGGGCAATCCACATGGAGTCTGGATAGGGTGGAGAGAAAGTGTGGGATATGAAGCAGATGGAGGGTAGATGGGGGCGGTGGAATATGGAGTGTAAAAATAAATTAAAAATAAAATTAAATTTAAAAAAATTAAAAAATTAAAAGGTTTACTTAAACATAATGAATAAAATTAGTGATAAGTCTTGTTCAAAGAAATCTTAATTGCCTAAAATTAAGAAAGCCACATTTTGGTTCCAGTTTAGAAAGAATCATTATTTTCCTATGATTGTGTGGAACAAAGCTCCACTGATTTAAAGAAGGAGAAAGGTGTGACCCAGTGGCTGAAGTAGCAGAGAAGTGTTAGGGGATGCCTGAGGACCTTTTGGTCAATATGATTGGCAGTCTCTCTGCTGCTTTGATCCTTATGGAGAAAAGCCCCCAAGTACTGGAGAATCTGAAGGATAGAACCATCAAGGCTTTCACTGGTTGCGTTCTTGTATCCAATACCAAAACATGGTCTTTCGTTTGACCTGACTTTTGTTTTGGATTTACATTCCAAAGGCTAAGACAGATTGTTTACATTTTTTCTTAATTAAATGCTCAAAAAAAAAAAGTCGATCATAAACCCATATTCCAAAAGACATTGAACATGCCTGAAGTTCAGTCAAATTAAAAGTAACTTGAAGATTATATTGGTGAGTTGATTATTTATACATGCTGATCACAATAGAAATGTGAGAAAACATAGACAGTATTTCTAGTGATTTATTAAAAGTCATATTAGTCGTTGTACTGTAATGTTATATATAAAAAGGGCTATTGTCAAGATTTAGTTTTAGTTTTTCTTCATAAAGTAGTTTATTTTTTAGTATACCATCCAATATAAACACAGAGAGAGAGAGAGAGAGAGAGAGAGAGAGAGAGAGAGAGAGATGGAGAGAGAGAGAGAAAGAGAAACAGAGACAGAGAGAGAGAGAGAGACAGAAAGAGACAGAGAGAGAGACAGAGACAGACAGACAGAGACAGAGAGAGTCCTATTATTTAGCCTAAATGTGGCTCTAAGTTTTCAGCAATCATCTTGCATCTGCCTTTCAGTGCAGGGATTTCAGGAATGAATCAACATCCCAGCCCAAGTTAGTAATAATAAAAATAGGAAAATAATCATAAAATATTAATGGTGTATTAAGGAAAATCCATTAAGCACAATAAGAATTTTAAAAAATATAATAGTTTTAAATATTCTGCCATTAGTTTTCTACATATATGATCTATTGAATAAAAATGGCAGAATAGACACCAAAAGAGACAGTGGATAGAAGGCATAGAACACTGAAAATAGGGATATATTTTTGTGTAAATTCATTCTCACGTAAAGACAGTACGAAGTTAGATAAACTGTGCAGTCCACCACTGTGCTGTCATATCAAAAGCCTTCTTTCCCATGAAGTCCATCTAAAAAGTGCATTTTGAAAATGTACTAAAGTTAGGTAAATAATTGAGAAAGTACATAATGCAATTGGCTGGAACATCATTAAGGTAATCTCTACTGTTTATTTTCAAATTTGATGATGCAAACTATTTAATAGATTCACCACATCTTACAGTGTTTTCATTTTGGGAACAAATATTGTTGATCATTATTTTGTTTTATCAAAATGCAAGTATAACAGGCTAGTCTAAGGACGGCCTTGTCTGGCCTCAGTAGGAAAGGATGCACCTAATCCTATAGAGGCTTGAGGCTCCAGGGAAGGGTTAACGGGGAGCACCCTCTCAAAGACAATTAAGAGCAGGGATCAGATGAAGAATTGTGGGAGGGGAGAATGGGAGAGGACAACACCTGGAATTTAAATAAATAAAATAATTGAGAAAAGGGAAAAATGCAAGTATAATGGATTTACTATATTCCTGATATTTATTTTCAAATAAAATGAAATCTTCTATATAATATTTTGTTATGCATTGCCACTGAGCAGTGAAGTGGTGTGGCCATTGCTTATACAGTGCCATGTAAGATTTCGTAATGTAATATGGTATTTTTCTATGAACTTTTAAGTTCCCTTCATATGGATGCATTTTATCCAAAGAATATCCTGAGGCTCCTAATTATATATATATGGATGTCAAGGCTCTGACCAGCTTGTGGGGTTTTCTCTACCCTCTTGAGAGAGCTCCAGGTTTGCTGCTTTCCAGACACATCACTGTGTTGTGATGAATGGATTTCCAGTGATTCAACTGCTTTTGAGTTATCTTGACTCTTTGTCAGTAATCTCTCAGTATCCTTCCTCTAGAATGTCTGGCTCACAAATTTAAACACTGGTGCAATCATACTCTGGAATGCAGCAGGTCCCCTTCCTTGGGACAAGAGAAATGTGTGCAGTAAGTCTTCACAGGAATATTTGTCACACAAGAGTTGGCTCTGATTCTACATTTGTAATTTTAAGTTTAAATAAAATGACAGTAGGAAAAGATAAGTAAAGGGGAGGCTTTAATCATATGTGGGAGACAAGTGTATTTGTTCAAATTAAATTGCAGAGTTTGAAAAGACTATGAAATTATTAATTTAAATAAGAAGTTCTACTTCTTTTCTTTATGTAAGGATTGAACCTAGGCATTGGTTTATATATTTTTGCCATGAAAGTGTAAAATGGAATAAGAACTTTACTAAGGACTGTAGATAATCTTTGAGAATAACTACAATGAAATGAAAAAAAATCTTGAAACTAGACTTGAAAGGCATAAAATCACGTGTATGTTATTTCTTTTCATGGGATTGTTAAATTGTATTAGTAAGCAGGATAGGTATCATTTAATGATATTTCTGAAATAATATGGAATTTTTAGATAAATAATTTTTTAAAAGCCATTGTAACCATTATTTAGAAGTTTAATTTCCATTCACATAATAAAATAATGAAAATGTAGGTTATTAAATTTTAATTCATGAGGAGTGTAATTTACTACAATTGTGTTATGGGTGTTTTAGTCGCTGTGCCGATCCTCAGTAATTCTCTTTTTTTTTTTCATCTAAATATCCAGATTTGAAATTTTTCCCAAAGAAAATCCAGTTGCTTCCTAAGAAGAAAAGAGAAGTTCTAACTGTATAACTAATTTTTACATGTCCTTGAAACACTACAGTTGGCAAAAATCACCACCCAAGTGTAAAATAAGCTAAGCTTCCAATTAAAATGTTACAAGTTGTACTAAATCTAACCAACAATCTCAAATCTTCAGTAACACAAAAGTTGTCAGTGTTTTTTTGTTTTAAAGGTGGCAGACAATGCCTCACTAGAAAGGGAGAATTTTAAAAGTATCTACTCTGGGATCAAAAGAACTTAAGAATAGAAACAATGAGGAAGAAAGCAGAATAAAATATATTCTTAGCAAACTCCATTTACTTCCTGATGAACCAGAGAATTAAAGACCTTAGGTATATTTAAAATTAAGATGACTACAAAAGGTGATAATGTTTTATTAAGAGAAATAAGAACAAAACAGTTTTAGTTAAGATTTTTAAAATTCATTTTGTTTGAGGAAATAATACTTTTTTCATAGACCTAAACTCAAAATTCCTATATTGTTTCTAGTTTTCATTGATTTTTTTCATCTTAGCCCAAAAATGACTATGGCATTAATCTTCTTATATAGATAGTAGCCATTTCATTTAAATATAGCTAATAGATTACATTGTCTCACTTCCTAGCATTGCCAATAACCAACTGGAATTTAAAATTCTCCCTTAGTATGCTGTAAGTTTTAATTCCAGAATGTTTATTATCCAAATGATATGTTGAACTTCTATAAAGTCTGTCTTGTTTTATTCTCTATATACATCCCAACCACATTTTACCCTATCTCCACTCTTCCCAGTTTCCACCCAAAATCTAAATATAACAATGCCTCTGGGAGTTAGAATAATGTCTGCTGGAAATAAATACTTAGTCAACCATAATACCCAAGTTCATCTTCTTTTGTACAAACTACCAAAAGAATGATGTTGGTCAACCCAATATCAAGAGTAAATACAATGAATACAATTTACAGTAAGAGCATGACAGGATTAGTTGGAGGTGAAAGGAGGTTACATGCTACCTTCAGGGTTTACCTTTAATGCAGAATTATTTTCCGAGAAGTAACACAGCCTGTTACATTTTATCTCTCTCCATATAATGAAGAATTATCATAGAGAATGGGATATTCATATGATCATAGATTTTAAATAACTGAGATTTCTGTGGTATATATATATATATATATATATATATATATATATATATATATATATTTGGAAGTATTTGTAACATCACTAAAGGACACTAATGATATATTATTCCAAGTAAAGCATTTTTATAGATATATTCATCCCCTGTGGGACGCCTGACTCGCCAGCAAGAAAGACACCACAATAGGATCCTTCTGCACACGTTTATTGGGAGAGCATTGACTGTGTAGGCGAAAGACCCCGAGCCCTGGGCCTCTCACTCTTATATACTATCAGTTCCCATCCACTCACAGCAGGCCACATCACCTCACCAGGTACGCAGCTTCAGCTAATCAGGGCAGCAGGGGCATATCTCCACCAAAATGGGTTCGCCAGTAACCTGGTACACCTGCGCAGCTCTCACGATGTTTGTGGTTTATATGAGGTAGTCAGGTGCAAGTCATACGACTTAGCTGCAGTCCCTGGCGCCTTTGGGACTGCCGCCACACCCGCTCCTCACAATCCCCTATTTATAAAAATGTAACAATTTCATTTTTCTCTATCATAGTTTTAAAGTGTATAGAATTCTTTACAAATGAACAAATAATGTAACATGTAAATCACATGTGATACACTTTATTTTTGTCCAATAAATTAAACAAAAAGTAAAATCGATAACAAAATAAAAAGCAGTATTGCAGAATTGTTGTCAGCAGCTCAGTACAAATTCATTTACCCCAATCTGTAGTGTGGATTTGGCTTTAATTATTTTCTCTCAAATTTCCATTACTTTGCCTACTAGTGAACATTTCCTGTTTCTACACTAGTGTTGAGACCTCATTGAAGATGGATGTCATTCTCACCTGTACGTCTTCTACATTTCAAACAGAATAACCAAGTAGGGGGTTATACTCTCATCTGATCGAGGTGACCAATCATATTTTCTGAAACTGTTAATTCCTATCATCTGCTACAATTAATTCACACAATTATCTCTATGTACAAATTATATGCAGTGCTACAGAAGTCAAAGAATTATTGCCTTTAAAAATGATAAATGACTGATAATGTCTCTGTTATTAGCAGAATATTATCTGATTTAATATGCACATTATACTATTTACAACTTATTAATATTTCTAACTGGCCCTGGAAAAAAGATTATAAAAATTCAATTAAGATTGATTATCTAAAATCATCTGTAAAGGAACTTTTCTTGCATTTCTTCTGTGTACGTAGTGGTATCATTGACTTTATACAGTAGGGAATGTTATGATTATATAGCACTGGTGGCGCTATTAAGAGTGATGGAGAATGAGTGTATTATGAGATAATTGTTTCTAGTTGGAGGAAGTGATCACTAGAGTTGTGCCTAGAAGCGTGTATCTGATGATGCTTCTTATGCTTTTTTTCCTCTGCTCACTGGCTCCAGGAAGTGAACAGATTTCTCTCACTGGTGCTTTTTTGTGCTGCAGCCCCAAAGGATTTCAGGCAGCTGGCCATGAGCTGTCAATATACAAAACCATGATGTACAGTAAATCTTTCCTTTCTTAATCCACTTTCTCTGATATCATGGCACAACATTGGAAGGATGACTAATTTAAGAAGACAGAGCAGCAGAGTCAGAAAGAGCAGACTGACCTAAAGGAACAAGTCCTAGGAAGTGAAACAATGCAATGTATCTGGAGTTTGAAGATAAAGCAAAAAGCCCCACACTGAGACCTGTATGTGCCTTGCAGATTAGAGAGAGAAGATAGGCATTCTCACCTGGAGACTTTAGATAAACATAAATTTCGGCCAGTACTATAAGTTTACAATTCTGTGACATTCAAAACTGTTTTCATATGATGATTTAAGCTATCAGCTTTGTGATAACTTGTAACACCAAGTTATATTGGTATGTTTGATGTTTGATTAATTACATAAGTAATCATGTGTAAACCCTGATGAATCTTTTTTATGCTTATGGATGAGGGTGTCCAGATAAAGCTTGAGCAGGAATGTTTTTTAGAATTCTGTGTGCAACTCAAGGTAGGAAGTGTAGAAAGAGCTATCACTACCAAAATAATAGAAATGGTAACATGAAAACGAGAATTTAAAATATATATCTATAATAATTTACACCAAAAGTTAAGATAGTCAACCCAGTTGGAATAGCATTAAAAGTAGGAATCCATGCAAATGAAGAACTATAACAAGAGTCAAAAAGGTAATCATAATTATACTAAGATTTATAAGCTTTGGTTATGCCCTTCTACTGTTTTATTTTAGAGATTACATTTTTCTTGTATTCGAGTGTGTGTGTGTGTGTGTTCTAGAGAGAGAGAGAGAAGGAGGGGTGGTCTTGTGAACATATGAGGATCAGAGAATCCCTAAGAGTGTCAGTTATTGACTTTCATCCTGTTTAAGATAGGGTTTTTTGTTTGTTACTAAATACAGTAGACTATTTAGCCAGAGAACACCCATGGATTCTTGCATCTCTACCTCCTGTGATTACAGATGAATGCTACCTATATTGAGTTATGTATATGTTCTCTGAATTCAAACCCAAGCCATCACTTTGTATTGAAGACCTTTACCTCTGTGCAACTTCCTTAGTTCCAGTTCTAATGCATAATGAGTATATACAGATAAAGTAGTAGAACTTTTGATTAAATCATAGGAAAGATGCTGGTACTTCAAGATGGAGGTGTCAGTAAAGGTATGAAGGGAAGAACACAGAGTAGGAAGGATTTGATAACAGAATGGAATGTACTGTGCAGATTAGAGAAAGACAAGTGCTTTACAACCCACAGGTTACTAAGTAGAGCAATGTTGAGAGTGCACACTGCTTTTACATGCAACAATAGCAAAACATTAGAGCAAAGGCAAGATTTATAATATCAAGTTAAGTAATCCAATATTTGACTATTTTACATTGGATGAGTGATGAGGAATTTTTTCAGGCACATATTGCATAAGAGAATGTAGAAAGCTGTATTAGCTGTAACTGTATAAGAGGCAGAAAAGCAGAGAAACACAGGTCTCAACATTATAGATTAAAAATAATGCTAAATATACTACAGATATTCTATGTATAAATATGAGATTTCACCCCCTGAGTGATGAGAGTCACTTAGTAAGTTCTACCATAAGAGTAAAGGGACAAAAATCACATTGTGACTACACTATTCACAATGGGTTTACAGAAACTAAGGAAGCCAGGAGACCAGTTGTCAGTGTCAAAAAATGACATCTAATACGTGTTATAAGAGGGAAAGAAAACAGTGGGATTCTTAGTCTGAGACATACAGGAATAGGATAATTTTATGAGAGGTAAAAAACCCAAATTTGGACCTAGAAAATTTGAGAAACATATTGGATATGGGTATGAGATATCTAGTGGATTGTAGGAATCAAACCTGAAATGTGTAAATGGTCAACAGGCTAGAGAGCTATATTAGAATCGACCATCAGATATCAGACTATAGATTTTTCCCTTGAAACAGATATCACTATGTGGTCCTTGGTAGCCTGAAATAGGAGGGAATACTCAGGTCAGTGACCACATACTAAGCAGAGGTAAAACTCAAGAGCTGTATCCAGAGGCTACTCATCATTTGATGATTGGCAAGATAACAAGAAAATAGCAAAAGGAATAAGAGAAGGTCGCCAGATGTGATTGAGTCTGAAATAGAGTCCTGATCATCGGAAACTCTGTAGATTGCTTCCTGAATGAGAATCAAATGTATTGTTCACTGAACTCATCTTCCTCAGCAGTCCACAAGCATAAGTAGTATGTAAAACCACTTCATTACCTTGTATCAGGAAGCTGAGAATTTTTTGTTTTCGTGGATTTCATTACCTCTTCCCAGATAGTCTAGACAAAATTAGGGTACATCTTTTGATTCTCTGTCTCTTCTTGAATTCTGTGGTAAAATTAGTCTATCATGTATGCCCTGCTTCTGAAATATCTTTTCATCCATTACACAATTAGTTAAGTAATCAATTGTTGAATTGATTAAGGTATCTGTTTGAATCTCCATTGCTTATTGCATTAACATTTTAATCAAATTTCCATTTTCATTTCTATCATCACTTCACACAGATTATTAAAGATAAAAAGGATGGTCCTATTCATTCATATGCAGCTGAAACACCTGTAGCAGCCATTGATGAATAAGTTTCACAATGCCTGTCTTTCAGCTGGTCTCTTTTAAGGAATTCTGCTACTCTTCTTTGCCTTAGAAAATTTTATTGTGTTTCCTTTGCTCAGTGGGCTTCATTGTTTCCAAAATAGATATTATTCTTACTTGGCTTAAAAGAGATTTTATCCCCAGACCTTAGTTTTCACTTCTGGTTTTATTGCTTGACATTTCCCAGCACTCAGGGGGCAGAGGCAGGCAGATTTCTGAGTTTGAGGCCAGCCTGGTCTACAAAGTGAGTTCCAGGACAGCCAGGGCTATACAGAAAAACCCTGTCTGGAAAAAACAACAACAACAAAAAGGTATTTGCTTACATTATGCAACAAACCACACAAAATGCTCTATGCCATTCAATCTACACAATAGCAATATAAAATTCCAACATTTTCAGAATCTCCTATTCGTCATATTCCTTTTTATAATTTTTTTCAAATATTAATGTGTTGAAGCTTGGTCATTTACTGTCTATTGTAATGCTAAGTGTGAGTTCCCAAAACATGGAGTCTGTATGTAGCCCCTGTTACCCTGCCCCAAAGTTGATTTTCTGACTGGTGAATAAAGATGCCAGAGTGCAATAGCTGTGCAAAAGAGACATAGGTGTGCTTTAGGTTTCAAGGACTTCAGGGGAGAGGAGGACCACAAGGAAAGAAAGTACAAGAGAGGCAGAATGAGAAGCCTCCATGGGTTAGGTAAGTCATAAAAGTATGACCCTGAGAGCCATCAAGTTGAAGTTAAGAGCAGCCCAATTGGAAGATAGTAGGTCATCAGTAATAACTCAGGGTTATCAATAGGAAAGTAGACTCTCACAGCATGGAGTTAGGAAAGCAGCTGCCCAGCTCTTATGTTGTTTAAGGTTCCTTGTAAATATAAAGGCTGTGAGTATGTTTTTAAAACTGGGAACTCAATAACCAAAACCAGGGTAGAAATCCTGGGCTGGGATACGAATGTCAACCACATTAATGAGCTTCAATGTGTCTACTGAAAATCATGTAAAGTTCACTTCTCTCCTAATCTTCTCAATGCATATAGGCACACTAACTGTGGTTATTGAAGAATATCTTTGCAGCAACTTTTGCAGTTTGACTTCATTTAGCAAATGGATAATACTATATAGCTCCAGGTCTATAGCTTAACTAATGATGTTAGGGGTTGGTGGTAGAACTCCAATTAGAACACATGTTCAAGTCAGGGTCTGATTCTTAGAATGACTTGAAAGAACACTGTAGTGTCACACATAGGTCAACAATGAAAGTTTGCACAAAGGAGAAAATGAAAGAAGAAGAATCTGCGCATGAACTGATAAAAACAAAAAACAAAAAACAACAACAACAAAAACAATCTGTGTGTTGTCTAGCCACATGTGGCAGTTCAGGCCTGGAATGCAACACTAAAATGCTGAGACAGAATTGTGAGTTGAGAGACATCCAGAGCTACAAAATAGTGTGAAAATCTATTTCTCTCTCTCTCTCTCTCTCTCTCTCTCTCTCTCTCTCTCTCTCTCTCTCTCTCTCTCTCTCTCACCTCTGTGTGTGTGTGTGGGGGGGGCACTTTCCTGATCTATTAGAGATCCTTCCATTTGAAATACGGATTTCATGTTATTTACTTCCTTTAAAATTAGATATTTAATATTCAAGTTGATAAAAACTTGTTACTTGTTTTAAAACAGGTAAATTGTGTGTAATATGGATAGAGTGTGTGAATTGATGTCTGTATACATCACAATATTATCATTTTCTTTAATCAACTCCCTTCCTTCAAATGAGTATGCTAGCATTCAATCAGAATAAGCACACTCCAGAGTGCAGTGTTTTGCATATTTCAACTAGGTTTACTACCAAAGCTTTGTTAATCTTCATGATAAATATTAGAAATCATTTTAAAGTTTTATGTTAGCCTATTAATTATCAAAATATACTTTAATATACTAATGAACTGCTATTAATATTCTGGTGCTGTTCAGAGCATATGGAATTAGCTACCTTATTTTGGAGACATTTTAGTTACTTGCTAATGTCTGGCTTTTTATATAATACAAACAAGGATTTATTTCCTAGAGTTTTAAATCTGTTGACTCATAAGCTTCTAGCTCCTTCATATCATTGCTTAAATACTGCTTACACAATTAAATCATGTCTGAAATACAGTCTTTCTATGAACACTCCTAAAAGAGAAGGAAACAACCAAACGTGGTTCATCAGAATATTTAAATTGTTCAAATAGTTTTGCTAATTGTGGAAATGTATCTGCTAAATAATTGTATTATATGCAGTCAAATTACATTGCTGATAAGATCTTCGTGAAAAGACTATCTTATACCCAACTCTAATTTTGACAGACATTAGTTCTTATGAGCTACTGGAAATAACGTGGAGACACATGTATGTTTCTGTACAAGAGTTCAATATGATGTGGTGTAGAAAAAGAAGAAAAAGATGTCAGATTAGGAGATAAAATGTAGACTGTCACTGCATCTGCTGATGAAGTCAGGTGCATTTGCCAAAGATTTTTCACAAAGGTGCTGAGGTGTCCCGGATAAGACAAATCAAATGTTCACAAGGTAAGGTGAGATAGAAAACACTTTGCCATAAATAAAACATGTTCTGATAATGTTGACCATCTGCTTTTCGTTCAAAAACAAAGAAACCAACAAAACAGAAGAAATTGCTCAAATTAAAATAGAACAGTGCATCTATGAATTATTTATACCATGCTTGTATCATTTCTTCCTCTCAATATTAATGAAAATCAATGGCATTATATCTGGTGATATATTAATATTTTTGTCACTGTAAATCAATAAAGGGCATCTCCCAGACCATGCCAAACTCCTCAGATGTAGGAACCTGGACATCAGAAGGACCTAACAAAACCTAAGTTGAATGAAAGAATGAGATAATGATCTCTCTGCCTTTCTCTGTGTCTCTGTCTCTCTCTGTCTCTCTCTCACACACTCTCTCTCTCCATTTCTCAACCTTTCAAAGAGCAAATCTTTTTTAAATAAAACACTGGGGTTTCCTAAGGCAGCACACAAAGAAGCCACAGTTCAGCCCTCCAGATGCCCAATTCAGTGCCGTGTGCACCAAGAGGCATGGATAGTTTCCTTTACCATAGCAATCCTGGTCTCGTTCCTAAGGCTCCTTCAGCTTCACTCTTCACCATGTTATTGCCCAGCCAGCTCTAAGGATTCTTCATCTCTCAAGACTTATGCACTTCAGTTGTCCAGAGAAGAGAAATTACAAAGTTTTAATTACTTATACATTATGCAATATTTCATGAAATTGAACATTAGGACTTTGTTCTAAGCATGTCCTGGCATTGCGTAACACTCTTAAGCTAGATATTCATATGTCATTGATTCATTCCTTACTTCAGTACCTCAGTCAATTTTGAGAGGTTTGATCTCTGTAAGCACATAACAAAAATGCTTAGGACTAGAGTGTATTTTATTCCATGAAGGCTGAAGAATAATCTCACTCTAATAACAGACCGGGACAGCCCCCTCCACATATACACACTTTGTGTGGTCATGACTATGTTAGTGTTTTGATTCACTGATCAGAAAGTCAATGACTTCTGTTGGATTATGTGACTGTGTCTGTGGTAACCTATAATAGTTAGCAATGAAAAAGTATTACAACTGCTAGCCTGTGGTAGGAAATAAATAATTATTTGTGTCATAAATGAGTGAATCTGTTACAAATGGAAATTTAAACGAATTTGCAATCACAACACAAAGTCTAAAGCAATAGAGTTTTGATTTATAATTGTCTAATGTTTTTAGATAAATTCATTTATCTAATTTATAGTAGTTAAATATGTACTGTAATTGAATTATGATTTTATGTAATTAACTCATCTCCAAGCAAATCTACTGTTTCTTGGCTGCACTTCAAATAATTGTTTTCTTCAAGCAAGAAACTAGTCTTTCATGATGACTTGACATAGTTTTCTGTGAATGATTTAGCCAAAACACAATGCTAGACACATGAAGAAAGTATTGACTGTTGCATACAAAACTGATAGAAATAATATTTAAATTGTGAAATCATTTTATAATCGTGTTTGTAATAGAAGTGCAACATCTTGGCCTCTGTGAAACTTCTCTCTTCTCACAAAGGCAAATCCCAGTCCCATTTAAATCTAACTGCCCCTTAACATTTGTTTAAATATTTGCTTCAAATAAACTCTTCAAATAACATTGTTTTTTCTTTAAATTTGTAATTATATTTATGTACAGAAAACTTAGCAATGTATATTTTAGTGGTGAGTTCTTTAGACTTTGGCTTTTCTAGCTTGGCAATTGGGAGCCACAGACTTAGCACCCAGGACTTTACCTCCATAGTCACAGAGGATCTCATTATATCTGTCATTATCATTGGCCCTAATAGATTCCACCACCTTTGCCAGAGAATCGTTCTTTTCCTGGTTAACCTGTGTGAGAGCAATGGTGATGCACATCTTGTTCTGGATCAGGTTCCCCAGCCTGGTCTTTCCCTAGATGATGCAGTAGGAAACCCCAGTCTTTCAACACAGGGGAGGCAGGAAAACCACCTGCTCAATGGGGTCTATGTGATGGGCAATTACCACCAGCAGAGCCTTCTTCTCCACTTATTGACCCCTGCTCCAGGGACAGATGGTCCCTTAGTCAGACATCTCCTTTGCCAGCAGCTTTTTTTCTCTGCATGGGGCAGGAGCCTTTGCTTCTTTGCCTGCTTTGTTTCTGCCTTGTACTTGTTCATAAGCTTAAGCAAGTGAGTTACAGACAGTCCAGAGACTTTTGTCATTGCAGCATTTGACAAAGCATGTGAGATCTCTTTTGGACTGGATATCCTGCCTAATGCCCAAGTTTTGTGTCTTTTCTCAAAGGATCGACTGCCTTTTTGGCCTCCTGTGTCTTCAGAATAGCAGGGGCCATGACCATCTTCTTCCGTTTGGAATTCTTTCCTTTGAGCAAATCGCTTGGCTGGAGGAGAGAGCTCTTAGAATTGTTTTTAATGAATATTCTACTTCTTAGTGCATTTTATCAGCCGCTTATAAATATAGTTCATCCTTTTTTTTATTATTTCGCTGCAAGTATTCACCAACGCATTGATTTTCCTCACTCTCAACAGAAAATGCTCTTTTACTGAAAAACAAAACAGAACAAATAGACATGAGCTTCCACCCACTGAAACAGGTGTGTATGTGAACACTCAATGATGCTTCTGCTTTCAGTGGTGAAACTTTACTGAAAAGCAGATCTGAACTTGTGTGCTGGATCATCTCATCTCTGCTTAACACCTTTCACTCTTCTTCTCTTTAATTTAAAGGATAGAGGGAGGGTGAAAAGAAAGGGGGAGGGAGAGAAGTATGAAGAGGACAGGGTAAAGTAAATAGAGGATGAATGGAGGGAATTATTGAGAATCTACTATCATCTAAACTTTGTAATTCTTTATATATATATATATATATATATATATATATATATATATATTATATATTTTCCTCATTTACATTTCCAATGCTATCCCAAAAGTCCCCCATACCCTCCCCCCCAATCACCTACCCACCCACTCCCACTTTTTGGCCCTGGCTTTCCCCTGTACTGGGGCATATAAAGTCCAGTGGGCCTCTCTTTCCAGTGATGGCCAAGTAGGCCATCAGTTGATACTTATGCAGCTAGAGTCAAGAGCTCCGGGGTACTTATTAGTTCATAATGTTGTTCTACCTATAGGGTTGCAGATCCCTTTAGCTCCTTGGGTAATTTCTCTAGCTCCTCCATTGGGGGCCCTGTGATCCATCTAATAGCTGACTGTGAGCATCCACTTCTGTGTTTGCTAGGCCCCGGCATAGTCTCACAAGAGACAGCTATATCAGGGTCCTTTCAGCAAAATCTTGCTTGTGTATGCAATGGTGTCAGCGTTCCGAGGCTGATTATGGGATGGATCCCTGGATATGGCAGTCTCTAGATGGTCCATCCTTTTGTCTCAGCTCCAAACTTTGTCTCTGTAACTCCTTCCATGGGTGTTTTACTCCCAATTCTAAGAAGGGGCAAAGTATCCACACTTTGGTATTTGTTCTTCTTCCGTTTCATATGTTTTGCAAATTGTATCTTATATCTTGGGTATTCTAAGTTTCTGGGCTAACATCTACTTATCAGTGAGTACATATCATTTGTGTTCTTTTGTGATTGGTTAACTCACTCAGGATGATGACCTCCAGGTCTAACCATTTGCCTAGGAATTTCATGAATTCATTCTTTTTAATAGCTGAGTAGTACTCCATTGTGTAAATGTACCACATTTTCTGTATCCATTCCTAGGTTGAGGGACATCTGGGTTCTTTCCAGTTTCTGGCTATTATAAATAAGGCTGCTATGAACATAGTGGAGCATGTGTTTTTCTTACTAGTTGGAACATCTTCTGGATATATGCCCAGGAGAGGTATTTCAGGATCCTCCAGTACTACTATGTCTAATTTTCTGAGGAACAGCCTGTCTTAGTCAGGGTTTCTATTCCTGCACAAACATCATGACCAAGAAGCAAGTTGGGGAGGAAAGGGTTTATTTGGCTTACACTTCCATACTGCTGTTCATCACCAAAGGAAGTCAGGAATGGAACTCAAGCAGGTCAGAAAGCAGGAGCCAATGCAGAGGCCATGGAGGGATGTTCTTTACTGGCTTGCCTCCCCTGGCTTGCTCAGCCTACTCTCTTATAGAACCCAAGACTACCAGTCCAGGGATGGTCCCACCCACAAGGGGCCTTTCCCCCTTGATCACTAATTGAGAAAATGCCTTACAAGTTGGATCTCATGGAGGCATTTCCTCAACTGAAGCTCCTTTCTCTGTGATAACTCCAGCTGTGTCAAGTTGACACAAAAATAGCCAGTACAATTGACCCCTTGTCAACTTGACACACAAACACATCACTAGTAAGCCTCAACCCTTACATTCTTATTCATCCCCAAGATCTAAATAACTTTAAAAGTCCCACAGTCTTTACATATTCTTAAATTTTCAATCTCTTTAAAATATCTATCTCTTTTAAAATCCAAAGTCTTTTTACAATTAAAAGTCTCTTAATTGTGGGCTCCACTAAAACAGTTTCTTCCTTCAAGAGGGAAAATATCAGGGCACAGTCACAATCAAAGCAAAAATCAATCTCCAACCGTCCAACCTCTGGGATCCAACTCACAATCTTCTGGGCTCCTCCAAGGGCTTGGGTCACTTCTCCAGCCATGCCCTTTGTAGCACACACGTTGTCCTCTGGGCTCCAGATGCCTGTACTCCACTGCTGCTGCTGCTCTTGGTGGTCATCTCATGGTACTGGCATCTCCAAAACACTGCGTGACCCCTTCAGTCCTGGGCCTTCAATTACAACTGGGGCTGCACCTTCACCAATGGCCTTCCATGGCCTCTCACAGTGCCGAGCCTGAGCTGCTGTGTGACCCCTTCATGCCTTCAAAACCAGTACCACCTGGGTGACCCTTACACATTACCAAGTTCCACTGCAGAAGGAGTACAACCTTCCCTATCTCTGGAACACAGCCTCTTTGTGCTTTCAGAAAACACTTCCCAGAAGATGTCACCTCAACGATGCTGGTCTCTTCTTAATCACCGCTAATTTCTTAGTTCCAGCTAACCAGCATCAATAGTCCCAGTAATGCAAAGTTTTTGCTTTAGTAGTTCTGGTATCTTGTTAATCACAGCTGATTCTTCAGCCCCAGGTAACCAGAACTACAAAAACTTCACAATAAAAACAGCAATGGCCCTGAAAAGAGTCTTTAATTTTCCCTCTGAAATTTCACAAACCAGGCCTCCATCTTCTGCACTGTTCTCAAAATTATCTTCCAAGCTCCTACACAACATCTGACAGAGCTCTTAACAACGAATGGATCTTCAAGCCCAAAGTTCCAAAGTCCTTCCACAGTCCTCCCCAAAACATGGTCAGGTTGTCACAGGAATACCCCACTTCTGGTACCAATTTGTCTTAGTCAGGGTTTCTATTCCTGCACAAACATCATGACCAAGAAGCAAGTTGGGGAGGAAAGAGTTTATTCGGCTTACACTTCCATACTGCTGTTCATCACCAAAGGAAGTCAGGACTGGAACTCAAGCAGGTCAGAAAGCAGAAGCCAATGCAGAGGCCATGGAGGGATGTTCTTTACTGGCTTGCCTCCCCTGGCTTGCTCAGCCTACTCTCTTATAGAACACAAGACTACCAGTCCAGGGATGGTCCCACCCACAAGGGGCCTTTCCCCCTTGATTACTAATTGAGAAAATGCCTTACAGTTGGATCTCATGGAGGCATTTCCTCAACTGAAGCTCCTTTCTCTGTGATAACTCCACCTGTGTCAAGTTGACACAAAAATAGCCAGTACAAAGCCAAACTGATTTCCAGAGAGGTTGTACAAGCTTGCAATCCCACCAAAAATGGAGGAGTATTCCTCTTTCTGCACATCCTTGCCAGCATCTACTGTCACCTGAATAATTGATCCTAGCCATTCTACTGGTGTGAGATAGAATCTCAGGATTGTTTTGATTTGCATTTCCCTGATGATTAAGGATGCTGAACACTTTTTCAGGTGCTTTTCAGCCATTTGTTATTCCTCAGGTGAGAATTCTTTGTTTAGCTCTGAACCCCATTTTTTAATGGGGTTGTTTGATTTTCTGGAGGCAACCTTCTTGGGTTCTTTATATATATTGGATATTAGTCCCTTATCTGATTTAGGATAGGTAAAAGTACTTTACAAATCTGTTGGTGGCCTTTTTGTCTTATTGACAGTGTCTTTTGTGTTACAGAAGCTTTGCAGTTTCATGAGGTCCCATTTGTCAATTCTCAATCTTATGGCACAAGCCATTGCTGATCTATTCTGGAATTTTTCCCCTGTGCCCATATCTTCCAGGCTTTCCCCCACTTTCTCCTCTCTAAGTTTCAGTGTCTCTGGTTTTATGTGGAGTTCCTTGATCCACATAGATTTGACCTTAGTACAAGGAGATAGGAATGGATCAATTCTCATTCTTCTACATGATACCCACCAGTTGTGCCAGCACCATTTGTTGAAAATGCTGTCTTTTTTCCACTGGATGGTTTAAGTTCCCTGTCGAAGATCAAGTGACCATAGGTGTGTGGGTTCTTTTCTGGGTCTTCAATTCTATTCCATTGGTCTACTTTTCTGTCACTATACCAGTACCATGCAGTTTTTATCACAATTACTCTAGTAAAGCTTTAGGTCAGGCATGGTGATTCCACCAGAGGTTCTTTTATCCTTGAGAAGAGTTTTTGCTATCCTAGGTTTTTTGTTATTCCAGATGAATTTGCAGATTGCTCTTTCTAATTCATTGAAGAATTGATTTAGAATTTTGATGGGGATTGTATTGAATCTGTAGATTGCTTTTGGAAAAATAGCCATTTTTACAATGTTGATCCTGCCAGTCCATGAGCATGGGAGATCTTTCCATCTTCTGAGACCTTCTTTAATTTCATTCTTCAGAGACTTGCAGTTCTTATCATACAGATCTTTCACTTCATAGTTAGAGTCACGTCAAGGTATTTTATATTATTTGTGACTATTGTGAAGGGAGTTTTTTCCCTAATTTCTTTCTCAGCCTGTTTATTCTTTGTGTAGAGAAGGACCATTGCCTTGTTTGAGTGATTTTTATATCCAGCTACTTCACCAAAGCTGTTTATCAGGTTTCTGAGTTCTCTGGTGGAATTATTAGGGTCACTTATATATACTATCATATCATCTGCAAACAGTGATATTTTTACTTCTTCCTTTCCAATTTGTATCCCCTTGATCTACTTTTGTTGTCGAAATGCCTTGGCTAGGGCTTCAAGTACAATGTTGAATATGTAGGGTGAAAGTGGGAAGTCTTGTCTAGTCCTTAATTTAATGGGATTGCTTCCAGGTTCTCACCATTTACTTTGACGTTGGCTACTGGTTTGCAGTAGATTGCTTTTTATCATGTTTAGGTATGGCCTTTGAATTCTTGTTCTTTCCAAGGCTTTTATCATGAAAGGGTGTTGGATTTTGTCAAATGCTTTCTCTGGGTCAAATGAAATGATCCTGTGGTTTTTATCTTTGAGTTTCTTTATATAATGGATTATGTTGATGGATTTCAGTATATTAAACTATTCCTGCATTCCTGGAATAAAATCTACTTGGTCAGGATGGATGATTGTTTTAATGTGTTTGTGAATTCGGTTACCGAGAATTTTATTGAGATTTTTGCATCGATATCCATAAGGGAAATTGGTCTGAAGTTCTCAATCTTTGTTGGATCTTTCTGTAGTTTAGGTATCAGAGTAATTGTGGCTTCATAGAATGAGTTGGGTAGAGTACCTTCTACTTCTATTTTGTGGAATAGTTTGTGCAAAACTGGAGTTAGATCATCGTTGAAGGTCTGATAGAACTCTGCACTAAACCCATCTGGTCCTGGGCTTTCTTTGGTTGGGAGACTATTAATGACTGCCTCTATTTCGTTAGGGGATATAGGACTGTTTAGATCAGTAACCTGATCCTGATTTAACTTAGGTACCTGGTATCTTTCTAGAAATTTGTCCATTTCATCCAGGTTCTCCAGTTATTTTGAGTATAGCCTTTTGTAGAAGGATCTGATGGTGTTTTGGATTTCTTCAGGTTCTGTTGTTATGTCTCCCTTTTCATTTCTGATTTTGTTAATTAGGATGCTGTCACTGTGCCCTCTAGTGAGTCTGGCTAAGTGTTTATCTATCTTGTTGATTTTCTCAAAGAACCAGCTCCTTGTTTGGTTGATTCTATGAATAGTTCTTCTTGTTTCCACTTGGATGATTTTGCACCTGAGTTTGATTATTTCCAGTTGTCTACTCCTCTTGGGTGAATTTGCTTCCTTTTTTCCTAGAGTTTTAAGTTTATTTTCAAGCTGCTAGTGTGTGCTATCTGTGGTTTCTTTTTGGAAGCACTCAGATCTATGAGTTTCCCTCTTAGAAAGGCTTTCATTGTGTCCCCTAACTTGAGGTATGTTGTGGCTTCATTTTCATTAAACTCTAAAAAGTCTTTAATTTTTTTCTTTCTTCCTTTCTTGACCAAGGTGTCATTGAGAATAGTGTTGTGCATTTTCCACATGAATATTGGTTTTCCATTATTTATGTTGTTATTGAAGATCAGCCTTAGTCCATGGTGGTCTGATAGGATGCATGGGAAAATTTCAATAATTTTGTATCTGTTGAGGCCTGTTTTGTGACCAATTATATGGTCAGTTTTGGAGAAGGTACCATGAGGAGCTGAGAAGAAGGTATATCCTTTTGTTTTAGGATAAAATGTTCTGGAGATATCTGTTAGATCCATTTGTTTCATAACTTCTGTTAGTTTCACCATGTTCCTGTTTAGTTTCTATTTCCATGATCTGTCCATTGATGAAAGTGGTGTGTTGAAGTCTCCCACTATTATTGTGTGAGGTGCAATGTGTGCTTTGAGCTTTACTAAAGTTTCTTTAATGAATGTGGCTGCCCTTGCATTTGGAGCATAGACATTCAGAACTGAGAGTTCCTCTTGGAGGATTTTACCTTTGATGAGTATGAAGTGTCCCTTCTTGTCTTTTTTAATAACTTTGGGTTGGAAGTCGATTTTATTTGATATTAGAATGGCTACTTCAGCTTGTTTCTTCAGACCATTTGCTTGGAAAATTGTTTTCTAGCCTTTCATTCTGAGGTTATGTCTGTCCTTTTCCCTGAGATGGGTTTCCTGTAAGCAGCAAAATGTTGGGTCCTGCTAGTGTAGCCAGTCTGTTAGTCTATGCCTTTTTATTGGGGAATTAAGTCCATTGATATTAAGAGATATTAAGGAAAGGTAATTGCTGCTTCCTATTATTTTTGTTGTTAGAGTTGGCATTCTGTTCTTGTGGCTGTCCACTTTTAGGTTTGTTGAAGGATTAATTTCTGGCTTTTTTTAGGGCGTGGTTTTCAGTTCTTGTATTGTTTTTTTTTCTGTTATTATCCTTTAAAGGGCTGGATTAGTGGAAAGATAATATGTGAATTTGGTTTTATCGTGAAATACTTTGGTTTCTCCATCTATGGCAATTGAGAGTTTGGCTGGGTCTAATAGCCTGGGCTGGCATTTGTGTTTTCTTGGTGTGTATGTCTGTTTAGGATCTTCTGGCTTTCATGGTCTCAGGTGAAACGTCTGGTGTAATTCTGATAAGCCTGCCTTTATATGTTACTTGACCTTTCTCCCTTACTGCTTTTAATATTCTATCTTTATTTAGTGCATTTGTTGTTCTGATTATTATGTGTCAGGAAGAATTTCTTTTCTGGTCCAGTCTATTTGGAGTTCTGTAGGCTTCTTGTATGTTCATGGGCATCTCTTTCTTTAGGTTTGGGAAGTTTTCTTCTATAATTTTCTTGAAGATATTTGCTGGCCCTTTGAGTTGAAAATCTTCATTCTCATTTACTCCTATTATCCATAGGTTTGGTCTTCTCATTGTGTCCTGGATTTCCTGGATGTTTTGAGTTAGGATCTTTTTGCATTTTGTATTTTCTTTGATTGTTGTGCAGATGGTCTCTATGAAATCTTTTTTTTAAATTTTTAATATTTTTATTACATATTTTCCTCAATTACATTTCCAATGCTATCTCAAAAGTCCCCCATAGCGCCCCCCACTTCCCTACCCACCCATTCCCATTCTTTTGGCCCTGCCATTCCCCTATATTGGGGCATATAAAGTTTGCAAGTCCAATGGGCCTCTCTTTCCATTGATGGCCGACTAGGTCATCTTTCGATACATATGCAGCTAGAGACAAGAGCTCCGGGGTTCTGGTTAGTACAACATGTTGTTCCAACAATAGGGTTGCAGATCCCTTTAGCTCCTTGGTACGTTCTCTAGCTTCTCCATTGGGAGCCCTGTGATACATCCAATAGCTGACTGTGAACATCCACTCCTGTGTTTGCTAGGCCCCGGCATCTTCTCACAAGAGACAGCTATATTTGGGTCCTTTCAGCAAAATCTTGCTAGTGTATGCATTGGTGTCAGCTTTTAGAAGCTGCTTATGGGATGGATCCCTGGATACGGCAGTCTCTAAATGGTCCATCCTTTCATCACAGCTACGAACTTTGTCTCTGTAACTCCTTCCCTGGGTGTTTTGTTCCCAATTCTAAGAAGGTGCACAGTGTCCACACTTTGGTCTTCATTCTTCTTCAGTTTCATGCGTTTAGCAAATTGTATCTTATATCTTGGGTATCCTAAGTTTTGGGCTAATATCCACTTATCAGTGAATACATATTGTGTGAGGTCTTTTGTGTTTGTGTTACTTCACTCAAGATGATGCCCTCCAGGTCCATCCATTTGGCTAGGAATTTCATAAATTCATTCTTTTTAATAGCTGAGTAGTACTCCATTGTGTAAATGTACCATAATTTCTGTATCCATTCCTCTGTTGAGGGACACCTGGGTTCTTTCCAGCTTCTGACTATTATAAATAGGGCTGCTATGAACATAGTGGAGCATGTGTCCTTTTTACCGGTTGGGACATCTTCTGGATATATGCCCAGGAGAGGTATTGCTGGATCCTCCAGTAGTACTATGTCCAATTTTCTGAGGAACCGCCAGACTGATTTCCAGAGTGGTTGTACAAGCTTGCAATCCCACCAACAATGGAGGAGTGTTCCTCTTTCTCCACATCCTCGCCAGCATCTGCTGTCACCTGAATTTTTGATCTTAGCCATTCTGACTGGTGTGAGGTGGAATCTCAGGGTTGTTTTGATTTGCATTTCCCTGATGATTAAGGATTTTGAATATTTTTTCAGGTGCTTCTCTGCCATTCAGTATTCCTCAGGTGAGAATTCTTTGTTCAGTTCTGAGCCCCATTTTTTAATGGGGTTATTTGACTTTCTGGATTCCACCTTCTTGAGTTCTTTATATATATTGGATATTAGTCCCTTATCTGATTTAGGATAGGTGAAGATCCTTTCCCAATCTGTTGGTGGTTTTTTTGTCTTATTGATGATGTCTTTAGCCTTGCAGAAGCTTTGTAGTTTCATGAGGTCCCACTTGTCAATTCTAGATCTTACAGCACAAGCCATTACTGTTCTATTCAGGAATTTTTCCCCTGTGCCCATATCTTCAAGGCTTTTCCCCACTTTCTCTTCTATAAGTTTCAGTGTCTCTGGTTTTATGTGAAGTTCCTTGATCCACTTAGACTTGACCTTAGTACAAGGAGATAGGAATGGATCGATTCGCATTCTTCTACATGTTAACAACCGGTTGTGCCAGCACCATTTGTTGAAAATGCTGTCTTTCTTCCACTGGATGTTTTTAGCTCCCTTGTCGAAGATCAAGTGACCGTAGGTGTGTGGGTTCATTTCTGGGTCTTCAATTCTATTCCATTGGTCTATTTGTCTGTCACTATACCAGTACTATGCAGTTTTTATCACAATTGTTCTGTAGTAGAGCTTTAGGTCCGGCATGGTGATTCTACCAGATGTTCTTTTTTCCTTGAGAAGAGTTTTTGCTATCCTAGGTTTTTTGTTATGCCAGATGAATTTGCAGATTGCACTTTCTAATTCGTTGAAGAATTGATTTGGAATTTTGATGGGGATTGCATTGAATCTGTAGATTACTTTTGGCAAGATAGCCATTTTTACAATGTTGATCCTGCCTATCCATGAGCATGGAAGATCTTTCCATCTTCTGAGATCTTCTATAATTTCTTTCTTCAGAGACTTGAAGTTTTTATTATACAGATCTTTCACTTCCTTAGTTAGAGTCATGCCAAGATATTTAATATTATTTGTGACTATTGAGAAGGATGTTGATTCCCGAATTTCTTTCTCAGCCTGTTTATTCTTTGTGTAGAGAAAGGCCATTGGTTTGTTTGAGTTAATTTTATATCCAGCTACTTCACCGAAGCTGTTTATCAGGCTTAGGAGTTCTCTGGTGGAATTTTTAGGGTCACTTATATATACTATCATATCATCTGCAAAGAGTGATAATTTGAATTCATCTTTTCCTTTTTGTATCCCTTTGATCTCCTTTTGTTGTCGAATTGCTCTGGCTAGGACTTCAAGTACAATGTTGAATAGGTATGGAGAAAGTGGACAGCCTTGTCTAGTCCCTGATTTTAGAGGGATTGCTTCAAGCTTCTCACCATTTACTTTGATGTTGGCTACTGGTTTGCTGTAGATTGCTTTTATCATGTTTAGGTATGGGCCTTGAATTCCTGATCTTTCTAAGACTTTTATCATGAATGGGTGTTGGATCTTGTCAAATGCTTTTTCCGCATCTAACGAGATGACCATGTGGTTTTTGTCTTTGAGTTTGTTTATATACTGGATTACGTTGATGGATTTCCGTATATTGAACCATCCCTGCATCCCTGGGATGAAACCTACTTGGTCAGGATGGATGATTGTTTTGATGTGTTCTTGGATTCGGTTAGCAAGAACTTTATTGAGGATTTTTGCCCAATATTCATAAGGGATATTGTTCTGAAGTTTTCTATCTTTGTTGGGTCTTTTTGTGGTTTAGGTATCAGAGTAATTGTGGCTTCATAGAATGAGTTTGGTAGAGTACCTTCTGTTTCTATTTTGTGGAATAGTTTGTGAAGAACTGGGATTAGATCTTCTTTGAAGGTCTGATAGAACTCTGCACTAAACCCATCTGGTCCTGGGCTTTTTTTAGTTGGGAGACTATTAATGACTGCTTCTATTTCTTTGGGGGATATAGCGCTGTTTAGATCATTAACCTGATCTTGATTCAACTTTGGTACCTGGTATCTGTCTAGGAAATTCTCCATTTCATCCAGGTTCTCCAGTTTTGTTGAGTATAGCCTTTGGTAGAAGGATCTGATGGTGTTTTGGATGTCTTCAGGATCTGTTGTTATGTCTCCTTTTTCATTTCTGATTTTGTTAATTAGGATGCTTTCCCTGTGCCCTCTAGTGAGTCTGGCTAAGGGTTTATCTATCTTGTTGATTTTCTCAAAAAACCAGCTCCTTGATTGGTTGATTCTTAGAATAGTTTTTCTTGTTTCCACTTGGTTGATTTCGCCCCTGAGTTTGATTATTTCCTGCAGTCTACTCCTCTTGGGTGAATATGCTTCCTTTTGTTCTAGTGCTTTTAGGTATGTTGTCAAGCTGCTAATGTGTGCTCTCTCTAGTTTCCTTTTGGAGGCACTCAGAGCTATGAGTTTTCCTCTTAGAAATGCTTTCATTGCGTCCCATAAGTTTGGGTATGTTGTGGCTTCATTTTCATTGAACTCTAAAAAGTCCTTAATTTCTTTCTTTATTCCTTCCTTGACCAAGGTATCATTGAGAAGAATGTTGTTCAGTTTCCACGTGAAGGTTGGCTTTCTATTATTTATTTTGTTATTAAAGATCAGCCTTAGTCCATGGTGATCTGATAGGATGCATGGGAAAATTTCAATATTTTTGTATCTGTTGAGGCCTGTTTTGTGAACAATTATGTGGTCAATTTTGGAGAAGGTACCATGAGGTGCTGAGAAGAAGGTATATCCTCTTGTTTTAGGATAGAATGTTCTGTAGATATCTGCCAGATCCATTTGATTCATAATTTCTCTTAGTTTCTCTGTGTCCATGTTTAGTTTCTGTTTCCATGATCTGTCCATTGGTGAAAGTGGTGTGTTGAAGTCTCCCACTATTATTGTATGAGGTGCAATGTGTGCTTTGAGATTTACTAAAGTTTCTTTAATGAATGTGGCTGCCTTTGTATTTGGAGCATAGATATTCAGGATTGATAGTTCCTCTTGGAGGATTTTACCTTTGATGAGTATGAAGTCTCCCTCCCTGTCTTTTTTCATGACTTTGGGTTGGAAGTCAATCTTATCAGATATTAGAATGGCTACTCCAGCTTGTTTCTTCATACCATTTACTTGGAAAATTGTTTTCCAGCCTTTCATTCTGAGGTAGTGTCTATCTTTTTCTCTGAGATGAGTTTCCTGTAAGCAGCAAAATGTTGGGTCTTGTTTGTGTAGCCAGTTTGTTAGTCTATGTCTTTTTATCGGGGAGTTGAGTCCATTGATATTAAGAGATATTAAGGAAAAGTAATTGTTTTTTCCTGTTATTTTTGTTGTTAAAGGTGGCATTCTGTTCTTGTGGCTGTCTTCTTTTAGGTTTGTTGAGGGATTACCTTCTTGTTGTTTCTAGGGCGTGGTTCCTGTCCTTGTATTGGTTTTTTTCTGTTATTATCCTTTGAAGGGCTGGATTTGTGGAGAGATAATGTGTGAATTTGGTTTTGTCGTGGAATACTTTGGTTTCTCCATCTATGTTAATTGAGAGTTTCTCTGGGTATAGTAGCCTGGGCTGGAATTTGTGTTCTTTTAGTGTCTGTATAACATCCGTCCAGGATCTTCTGGCTTTCATAGTCTCTGGTGAAAAATCTGGTGTAATTCTGATAGGCTTGCCTTTATATGTTACTTGGCCTTTTTCTCTTACTGCTTTTAGTAGTCTATCTTTATTTAGAGCATTTGTTTTTCTGATTATTATGTGTCGGGAGGTATTTCTTTTCTGGTCCAGTCTATTTGGAGTTCTGTAGGCTTCTTGTATGTTCATGGGCATCTCTTTCTTTAGATTTGGGAAGTTTTCTTCTATAATTTTGTTGAAGATGTTTGTTGGTCCTTTGAGTTGAAAATCTTCATTCTCATCCACTCCTATTATCCGTAGGTTTGGTCTTCTCATTGTGTTCTGTATTTCTTGGATGTTTTGAGTTAGGATCTTTTTGCATTTTACATTTTCCTTGATTGTTGTGCCGATGTTCTCTATGGAATCTTCTGCACCTGAAATTCTCTCTTCCATCTCTTGTATTCTGTTGCTGATGCTGGTATCTATGGTTTCAGATTTCTTTCCTAGGGTTTCTATCTCCAGTGTTGCCTCATTTTGGGTTTTCTTTATTGTGTCTACTTCCCTTTTTAGGTCTAGTATGGTTTTGTTCATTTCCATCATCTGTTTGGATGTGTTTTCCTGTTTTTCATTAAGGACTTCTACCTGTTTGATTAGGTTATCCTGTTTTTCTTTAAGGATTTGTAACTCTTTAGCAGTGTTCTCCTGCAATTCTTTAAGGGATTTTTGTGCTTCCTCTTTATTGTCTTCTACCTGTTTACCAGTGTTTCTTTGTATTTCTTTAAGTGTGTTATTAAAGTCCTTCTTGAAGTCCTCTACCATCATCAGGAGATATGCTTTTACATCCGTGTCTAGCTTTTCCGGTGTGTTGGGGTGCCCTGGACTGGGCTAAGTGGGAGTGCTGGGTTCTGATGATGGTGAGTGGTCTTGGTTTCTTTTAGTAAGATTATTACATTTACCTTTCGCCATCTGGTAATTTCTGGGGTTAGTTGTTGTTGTTGTCACTGTTTAAAGATTGGAGCAGAAGCTGTGTTCCACTCACCAGCAGTCTCAAAATCCTGTGGCGGGGGTCTTGGGTAGCTGGCAGTACCCCGGTGCTGGTCCAGCCGGAAGAGGCCTGTGGTCCTACTCAGGCCGGTTTTCTGCTTCCCTAACTAATGCAGTCTCAGGTCCCACACGCAATTGGATTGGAGCAGAAGCTGTGTTCTACTCTCCTGAAGTCTTAAGATCCTGTGGCGGGTGTTGTGGGTAGCTGGCGAGTGTCAGCCGACCCTGGGCCCTAGCTACCCAGGTGCTTTTTTGACCGGAAGAGGCTTGTGGCCCTATGTAGGCCGGATTTCTCCCTCCCCAACCAAAGCAGTCTCAGGTCCCCCATGATTGGACTGGAGCAGAAGCTGTGTTCCACTCACCATCAGTCTCAAAATCCTGTGGCGGGGGTCGTGGGTAGCTGGCGGGTGTCAGCTGACTCTGCGCTCTAGCTACCCTGGTGCTGATCCGGAAGGATGGGGCCTGTGGCCCTACTCAGGCAGGTTTCTGCTTCCCTAACTAATACAGTCTCAGGTCCCTCGCCCAATTGGATTGGAGCAGAAGCTGTGTTCCACTCACCAGAAGTCTTAAGATCCTGTGGCGGGTGTTGTGGGTAGCTGGTGAGTGTCCGCCGACCCTGCACCCTAGCTACCCTGGTGCTTTTCTGACCGGAAGAGGCTTGTCTCTCTGAAATCTTTTGCACCTGAGATTCTCTCTTCCATCTCTTGTATTCTGTTGCTCATGCTTGCATCTATGATTCCAGATTTCTTTCCTAGGATTTCTATCTCCAGCGTTGCCTCACTTTGTGTTTTCTTTAATGTGTCTACTTCCCTTTTTAGGTCTTGAATGGTCTTATTCAATTCTATCACCTGTTTGGTCATGTTTTACTGCAATTCTTTAAGGGATTTTTGTGCATCCTCTTTAAGGTCTTCTACCTGTTTAGCAGTGTTCTCTTGTATTTCTTTTATTTTTTATTACGTATTTTCCTCAATTACATTTCCAATGCTATCCCAAAAGTCCCCCATACCCCCCCCCCACTTCCCTACCCACCCATTCCCATTCTTTTGGCCCTGGCATTCCCCTGTATTGTATTTTTTTAAGTGAGTTATTAAAGTCCTTCTTGATGTCCTCTACCATCACCATGAGATATGCTTTAAATTAGGGTCTAGCTTTTCGGGTGTGTTGGGGTGCCCAGGACTGGGTGGGGTGGGAGTTCTGCATTCTGATGTTGGTGAGTGGTCTTGGTTTCTGTTAATAAGATTCTTATGTTTGCCTTTCGCCATCTGGTAATCTCTGTAGTTTGTTGTTATAGTTGCCTCTGGTTAGAGCTTGTTCCTCAGGTGTTTATATTAGTCTCTGTCAGCAGACCTGGTAGACTAGCTCTCTCCTGAGTTTCAGTGGTCAGCGTACTCTCTGCAGGCAAGCTCTCCTATTGCAGGGAAGGTGCCCAGATATCTGGTGTTGGAACCTGCCTCCTGGCACAATTTGTGTTCCACTCACCAGAGGTCTTAAGATCCCATGGTGGGTCCTGTGGGGACCTTGTGGGTGTTTACAGACTCCACGCCCAAAGTACCCTGGTGCTGGTGTAGACCAGAAGGGACTTGTGACCCTGGTCAGGCCGGGTTTTCTGCTTCCCTGATTAATGCAGTCTCAGGTCCTGCACGATTGGGTTGGAGCAGAAGCTGTGCTCCACTCACCAGAGTTCTTAAGATCCTGTGGAAGGTCTTGTGGGGACCTTGTGGGTGTCCGCAGACTCTGAGCTCAAGGTACCCCAGTTGTGGCGTCACCTTTGTCATTCTTGAAGCAAGCTTCTATTGATCCTTCGGTCATATCCTCCCCCATCATAAATGGCAATGGCACTCTATGGATATTCAGTCTGCAAACTATGATGTTAATCCTCTTTTCTCAATCCTCATATAATCAGTCTAAAGTCTTGTTTTCCCTTAAATTCCAACTCGATACAGAATTAACCATCTTAATTTAGGTCACCATTCTTTTTTGCCATGATTAGTGAATTACTCCCACAACCTATTTTCCATTGCTTCTTGGTTTTGTTTTGTTTTGTTTTTCTCTATCTTCCTGTGAGTGGTGTGCTTGAGAACAAACACTTGTTTTGCTAAAGGACAGAATCATTTTTATTCACAGTTTCAATATTGAAACTGAAATGATCTGTTGATGTTATTTAAATTACATGCCAAGATTTTCACTCTCTTCAGCTTTTACATAAATAAGATCAAATCAACCAGAGCCTAACATCATTTGCCCATTTTCTTTCCCTTCTACTTCACTTTCCCTTTGTCTCTCTTCTTACCAGTTCTTTTGTCTCTGTTTACTTTGTTCTTCCCTAAAACGTACCATCTATCACATTCCTATGTGAGTCTTCATAATTGCAGTCTTTTCTGTATGGATGGTTCATAGTCTGCACTTGTTCCTAACTATTCTCGGTATTGGGTTGTTCACTGAACCTTTCCTTGAAAGGTCTCTGTCTAATGCCACCTACCTCCCACACATCCATCCTTACTCTTTCTTTAATTATTTATTTAATATTAATTATCTTGAATTAAATTTGTATCAAGTATATTTTTCATTTTTTCCTGGTTCCTCTCTTCCAACTGCGGATTATAAGGAAAACACCTTTAAGATTCTACACTGAACTAGTGAAATGGTAGACAAAATAAAAACAGCATGTTCATTTTGTATGATGATGGGATTTAATTGACAAAATAAACACAGAAGATATGGCTCCAACATCCAACAAATAAGATGAATATTTCAATAGATCACCTTAACTCTAACTATTAAAGCTAAACACATTCTATTTGAAGGTTTTATATTTGGAAATATTTTATTATAGTAAAATACACATTATTTTAAAGCACTAACTGTTAATTTTTTATAGTTATAATCTGATTATCCCTTTTCATTTTTATTAGATATTTTCTTCATTTACATTGCAAATGTTATCCCGAAAGTCCCCTATAACCACTCCCCACCTGCTCCCCAACCCATTGAAACCACTATTAAATGTTTAGGTCTGTGATTTCAATTTAATGCAATTTAAAACAATGCTAACTGAGAAAAAGGATACTATATTATTATTGCCATGTACAAATATCATCCTATACAGAACATTAATGTGGGAGGCCTTGTGAAAAGTCTTTTATCCATACTTTATAGACATGGGATAGAATGCAAAGCTTACATAGAACCAAGCATCAGAATCTATGACACTGTACTCCTTCATCTCATTCTGTAGATGCAGATCATAGCTCTAGAGCCATGATAAGACACTCTGTGTAATATTCTTTCATGGGGACTTTTATAATTCTTTTTTTTTGCCAATAATATACTTGTTCATCCAAATTAATTTCTAGATTGAATCTTTTATGTTCCACTTCTCAAAGAGAATGTAGTTCCAAAGACATGTTTTTGCCCTATTGGCTGAATTAAAAGCCAGAAAGTTAATTCAGAAGTATCTCCTGTATGATACATGTCTACTCCTCTTCTTTGTACCCTTTCTTTTATATAGTTTCTTTCAAAGACATGTATGTAATTTCTGAGCATATAGTATTTTTTATATGTTCTCATTTACAATTCATTCAATATTTAGAAAACTGTATAAAATATAACAGGAATAGGCTCATGTCTGATTCTTGCATATATATCTATTCTCAACATTTGAAAAAAAATACCCTTCCTATTTTCAAGGGGTCACAGGGTAGTGGTGATGCATGCCTTTAATCCACAAAGTCAGGAGGCCTACATAGGCAGATCTCTGAGTTCAAAGCCAGCCTGGTATACAGAGTGAGTTCCAGACCATACTTAGAGAAACTCTGTTTCAAAAAACCAAAATAATAATAATAAAATATAATCATAAACAAAGAAGATATGACTCCAAAATAAAACAAATAAAAGTATTATTATTATAATCATCATTATTATTATTATATCCAGAGGCCACAGAAATGTGAGCAATATTTAATATTTTCTATATCATATATCATTTCAATTATGTCTGCTACTTTAAAAATAACCATATCGACTTAGTAAAGTAAAACATTTGTACTTTCAAAGAATGTCAAGAATATAACAAGTGCTATAAATAAACTGTAATTACAACGAGGAATTATTGCTACAAATCAAACATTTAAACCACATATATGCAAGTTAAAGGGTGCTAATGTACTCCACTTCAGGATGAGTGTTACCAATATGTTAGTAAACAGACTTATAAATAGCTCTGTACTCCGTATGATTTAGTTTGGTCATCTAGTAAGCCTGAATTGTTGGAAAGTATTTTCTTCATTTCCTTATTTGTGTTTAATTATTTATGTTTCACATGTAGAAGGACAGAACTTAGCAAATGATGTCTGAATTCCATTTGCCCACAGTTCCTAATAGAACAATGGTGTCTTGAGAGCATTCTGTTAGGTCAATATTAGTAAAGTGGAATGGATGTAAATGTTCAGCTCATTTTCCATGCACAGATTGAAAATCATGAGTAATGAATACTAAACTCACATTTCTTATTTATGCATTTCTTCATCTCATTTTGTGGATGTTCCCTTTGCAGTAGCCTCTGGGCACATTTACAGGATTTAATAAGAGGAGAGGCGATATCTGCAATCTTAATTGTAGAGCAGGATGATAAACTCAGAGACAGAAAGCTTGTCTTGTAAATTTAATTTCCTCTAAGCTTGTTAGGAAGAATATTCTAGAGGATATAACAGCTCTCATTCCAAACCATTGTATTACAAGAACTTTTTCAATTTCCAACACAACTGGTAGAAGTATAGTTAAAGTCATATTGTCTAGAATATTTATGTACACATTTTTGTTTGACTCAAGATGACTGTGTGGTTTGCATATTCTAAAGACCTATCTCACCCATCACCATTAAATGGCTTTTAATATGTTGGACCTAGAAAATTCCTGATTGGCATTATTGTTTGAAGTCCAGAGGGCATAATGTGTAATACAATTGGCCTTTATTTAAGGGAATTGCCTTGTCCCCAAACTAAGCTTATGATACATGAATCAAATGTGAACCATTGATTCACTTTCCTGTACCAGAATAAAGCATTATTATTTTGTTCTATCAAAATTATTATTGCTACCTACCTAAGAGAATTCCATACTATAATAAATATGAAACTAGTATCTACATACAATTTTAAAAGCATGTTAGTATAAGAATAATGATATTTATTAGAAACATAAGTGAATCATATAATTATTGAAATCTGAATTTGCAAGTTGAGCAAAGTTTTTTATTCCAAATGATAAAGCTTGAAAGAATCACATTCCTATTATTGGAAAGTTACCTTAAACAGCTTAGCTAACATGGAAAAATCTAGTTCTGTCTTGAGAGACTAGAGAAGACTACCAATATACAGAAATTAAAAATAAATGAGCACCTATAGACTTCCTATTAGATATTAGTTAATTGGTCTTGTACGTGACAATTAATATATAGAGTTGAATATACAGATAACATAGTCTCCAACTGTATAGCACAGTAACATAATCACTGTTCATGATCCAAATGTAATAGGATCATTACTCTGCTAAATTCTGTCGTGATTAATAATCCCCCAAACAAGAATGACAATAAACAGGTGTTACTTGTTTGAAACCATTAAGTAATGAATAGTTTCCTAGGCAATATTAAATAGAAGAAAAGATAGATAAAACAGTCCAAGTTATTCAAGACAAAACTTCACTATCTATGAAAAGGTATTTATTCTTTTTTTCTTTTGACATTTTTGTCAAGTTCTCTAGAAATATGGGAGCTTATTTATGAATTATAAGCATGTACCCACATGCCCAGCTCCATTTTTTCTACTAACACTTTTTTAAAGAAGAGAGATTGAGATGAAATACTGCTATAAAAATAATAATAATAAAAAAACACCAAAATGCCATAAGAATGAACATAAAATAGACAAATCTCTAGTGATAGAATTAGTATGAGCTTTCATCCTAATATTACCACAAACTTTGGTACATACTATTATCTGTATTCCTTTTTAAAATATAGTGCATTAGATAATTAACAACTTATTAGACAAATATAATGGATTAAAATGGATTAATGCCACTTTACTTTGATAATTAGGTAGCTCATAGCCCTCCACTAAGCTCTTACCAATCAGATCTCAGGTACCGAGCTTCCAAATAAATCCACAGAAGGTCAGTTCTGATCATGTCATCAACCTGTTCAAAATCTTTCTACATTCTTCATTGGCTTTAGCATAAGAAAAGTACTACTCGGCCACAATCGCATCTGTTTAGGGGTTTCTTTCTTTACTTCTTTGTGAGTAATTGCTTATATACTATAAATTGAATGTTTCATTTACTTTCCTCCGTATGCATATAAACATAATATTCAGTGTGGCCATAGTGGTATGGCATGCACTTTATAATTAACTTCCATGTAAAACAATTCAATGAAGAACGAGGAGTTTGGGGAATAACACCCGTAAAAGCTTTCTGTAAGAACGATTGAACCAGGAACTCTGGTGCTCCAGAGTCAGTTTCCCTGTGTTTTCCCAGACTCTGAAAGTGGATAGAATCATCTTATTAGATACAGGATGAACAAGAATGTAGGATCTACGATGACCATGTTGTCATGGCTCAGATATAGTTAGGATTCTCTTTGATTGTCCAGGACTAAACCTGAAGTGATACTTGATTTCTCTGCAAGTCAAGTTACTTTTATAGGCCACTTTACTGCGGGCTGTGCCCTGGACTGCCCACTGCCCCAGACCCTACTTGTCTTTGAGGGTTGGAGATTAGGTGACACAGAGTCAAAGGCTCAGACTGGCAGCAGGTAGCAATGAAGTAGCAAGCTCATATCGAGCATCTCTTCCAAGCAGCAGTTCCTGATTGGCTGGCATTGTCTGCATCACCAATACTTAGTCTCTCAGGCAGGCTTCAATTAGGTCCTCATGCAGGAGTTGTCTTCATAACTGCCTGGCCCCAAATGTTTAGCAGAGGTGGACACCACTGTTCCTCCTATGAGAGACAGAGAGAGAGAGAGAGAGAGAGAGAGAGAGAGAGAGAGAGAGAGAGAGAGAGAGAGAGAGAGAGAGAGAGAGAGAGAGAGATTTTCTGTGAATCTTCAAGAAGTCAAAATATCATAGCTTAACAGCTTTCTTAATTTAGACTCACAATGATTATGCCAATTAAATAAGCTGTAACACTTCCTTGGGTGTGTTGGTTCAATGTGCCTGGATACTGTTTTCAGTTTCATCTTCCTTACCCCAAGGCTGAATATTATACTTTTCAGTTTGATATCCTGAATGTTCCTGAACTTACAGTCATGGGTAGGACAAAATAACCTTTGAGTTATTGACATGAAATATAAACGTCTTAGAGAAAAACAATGAGTTTAAGTCACTAGTTAAGTAAATCATTTGAATAAACATCTCACGCAAATAGTAAAGTCAACAAATATTTGATCAGGAACAAGTAGATTGAATATATCTGAAACATGGAAAGCACTGGAGAAGAACATTTAGAATTCTTAAAAGAACTTAACTCAAGGATACACCAAATCTGGTTATCTTAAAAGGAAATCAACAACCAGTAAGACAGAAAGATATTTACATCTAATTTAAGATGTACAAACGATAATCTTTCAATTAATGTTCCCGAAACAAATTTCTTTCAAGATGCAAAATAAATTATCTGTAGAAATAAAAATGGTTACTCCTGGGGACTTGTTCCTAAGCTTTCTGTCTAGGAGTAAATCTCCTGACTGTGGGAAAAAAAGTGTTGAATACACACTTCTATACTTTGCCTGGTGGTCTCTGTTTATTTAACAAGATGAGATGACAGGTATTTTATTTGATTTTTTTTTTAAAATGTAACATTTTAGTTCCTGTTTTTGCTTTGTTGTAAATTGGTATAAGAAACACTTTGGGTTAAATCATTCAATTTCTAGAATTAGAACTAATATGTTAAATGCTTTGAAAATTTTCTGTACATATTCTTTGTAGATTTAATATAGGAATGATAAGCTTCAGTGATCAGACACTTCCAGAAAAGAAAGACTTCTGTTTCTTACATTTTTGTAAAGCCATATACTGATGGGCAGTGGTGGTTCATGCTTTTAATCCCAGCACTTGGGAGACAGAGACAGATGGATTTCTTAGTTCAAGGCCAGCCTGATCTACAGAGTGAGTTCCAGGATAGCCAGGGCTATACAGAAAAACCCTGTCTCGAACAATAAAAAAAAAAAAGTCATATATAACTTATTAAACAGTGTACAGTCTAATATATAATTAATTACATAACATATTTTGTATAATTTATCATATAGTATATAACTCATATATAGTATTTATATATTTTGTATTGATCTTAGATTTTAACAATATTCTATTAAGAATTTAAATAAAAAAATATTTTCTGTTTGAATGATTGATATTGTGAGACATTTAGATATTTTTATCTTTACAATGAAGTCCCAGTGGGATGCCTTTGCAGTCATATGTATTGTCTGGCAATATTTGAAAGGCAAACTCATTCTTCACTAAATAAATAAAGTATTGTTGTGTTAGGCAATATTTATAAACATTTTATTCAGGTGAAAATTTATATTTTATATTAATTTTGTATTAAAAATTTAAATCAGTAAATTATATTCAAGTGATGTAATATTTCATGTCCACTTGGGAGAACACTCACTCAATTTAGTTCTGAAATTATCAAATACCTCAAATGCCTGTGTGCTATGACTTACTTTACATTATACCATGGGATGAAATACTTATCTTAGTTATTCAAAACAATTGGGCTAGATAACATATCCGTAATCTATATATGTTCTCTCTGAGTGTAAAAAAATTATATAATATCTAAAAGTTAAAGTATATTAAATAATTTTAAACAAAATTTAAGAAAGCAAAGGAAAAGTAAAAATAAAACTATCAATAGTAATTTATGTTTTCATAAATGAATTAAATATTTATGTTTAAGAGCTGGGAGACAAAATCAGTATATCAAAGCATGGGCTTTGGACTAAATGCCTTTCTTCTCATTAGGCTATTTTGCTGGTGACTTTTCTTATGATAAAAGATAACGCAACAAAAAAACAACTCAAATGGAGGTACAGGTTTCTTGCAGTTTAGATGCCGTAGTACTTAATTTTAGAGAAGGTATGATTATTGAATTACGAAGTTATTGATGTTATGAAGATATTGAGCTCAATTATAAAGGTGGTATTTTGGCATATGTTGTGCATCACAGAGACCTCCTTTTGCTAGATGAACTCTTTAAACGGAAGATTTTCCTATAACTGAATCACCATGACCAAGTGGGAAGCAAATGCTATAACATGAGAAACTGGGGAGATATTTATGGAGATATTAAGCCATACAACTATGGAGTAAAAATAGTTCTATTGACAATTGTCTAAATTTGTATATTAAAGATAGTAGTTGCCTTGGCATAAAGATATACTGGCACATGTTCTTTATTTTGAAGATCCATTGTAGCTTAGCATCATGTCCCTATATTGCGTTGTGTCTTTTCCTTCACCTTGTTTACAAAAGCACATAAAATAGTTATTTCTTTATAAAATAGTCAAGTCCACATTTTACCTTGAGTTAAACTTCAGAGCATGACAAAAGTTCTGTTATTACTGACATAACCCAAGATTTTTTTTAAATGCCACCAATTGATTATGTGTTGTTTTGGGATATATTGGTTATGTTTCTGTTGTAATAAAATGCAATGCCCAAAGCAGCTTAAGGAAGAAAGGCTTTTAGTGTTTTTCGTTTGTTGGCTGACTGAGTTTTGTTTGTTTTGTTTATGTTTTGTGTTTGCTATCTTATTGTTGTTGTTTTAGTCTTGTTGTTATTGCTTTCTTTTGGTTATGGCTCTGGAGATATCAGCCTGCCATTATAGGAAATGTCTGGTGTATCTGGAGGAATAAGAAAGGGCTGAGTCATCACATTTTCATTCCCATATAAAAAGTGAGAGAGGGAGTAGAGAGTGGGGTAGATCTGTAAGCCCTCAAAAGCAAATTCAGTTGACATACTTCCTCCAGCAACACTTTACCTCCAAAAGGTTGCATAACCCTCATAAATGCACCATTATCTGCAAGACAAAGTGTTCATTGGATTTCATATTCAAATCTACAACAAATAGTGATAGTTTTTCTAAGCTATTAAATATAAAGAATGTTAAACAATCAGAAGTTTTATTTTATATCATTGTGTAGCTTGGATGGTCTGAAACACATGACAGTTCACCTAAGCAAGCCTCCTCTGTGCTGGGAATTTAACTTTGAATCACTATGCCTAAAAAGAATTGAATATTTTGATTGTGGGGGGAAATTAGTTTCCCCTATATATACAGAACAGATCACATGCTTTGGATATAGGAAAAAGATAAATTTGACATTTTATATAGGTGTATATAGGGCAGACTTCTTGAGGATGGGATTATTTCCTGTCAAGGACTGAAAGAATTAAGTTCACATACTTAAAAAAGTGCTTTATTCTTGTTACTAGACTGTGACTTCTTGAAGGCATTATGCACGTCTCACTCATTTTCTACTGAATATGCTCATAACACCTTGCAAATAAGAAGCATTAAAGCTGTACTTTTGAAGAAGAAAGAAAAAGATAGTTGTCATCTCTGAGATTTTTTCCAATTGCCTTCTTGCACTTGACAACTCATTATTAATTGGGGGATTTACATACTTTTATAAGATACAGAATTTCAGAAATCATCACAGTTTTGGAAGGCTCCATAGGCCTCTGAGTTTATACATATACTTCGAACAACAACATTACATAAACTGCTGCTTGCATGGAATAGCTCTATAGAGTTTGCAATTCAAAAGAACATGCATAGGCCATTACAAACATTAACTTGTAGTGGCTGTGACTACATATCTAAGACCCACATGAGACAAGTCAGTCAAAATCCTGTCATGGCACAAGGAGGAGCTTATGAGTTCTCACCATTATTTGAGGAGACATTGACAATGAAGGGCCGTGGAAGAAGACAGAATAAATTTTCTCCAGGAATAAAGACCTTGAGAGGCTATCTATGATGAAATTGATGTTCCTATACTCATGTACAATGTTAAGTAGCCTATGTGGCTATCAGGAAAGGAGAATGCATGAAGTTGTAAAGAAGAGTGGATTTAAAAATAGGAGATAAATTTGAAGGGAGGGAATGTTGATGCATATTTCATAACACTTTTCATGCATATATGAAGCTATCAAACAATAAAAATGAGCAGATAGCCATTCTTCAGTACAATGAAATTCCAAAAATATATCATAACCTACAGATACCCAAAGCTAATTTTCTCATATGAGAATAAATTACTAGTATGCATACTATGCACACCTTGCCCTATATTTTAAATAATCAAGGAATTATTTTAAAAACCTACGACTATTAGACTATTATAATATACATACTAATACAGTATTTTATAGCTGGCCTTGTTTAGAGCAGATAAGATATGTTGTGCATAGCCCTGGTGCTGTTTGTATTTAGATGCTAATTCTGCTTCCCCAAGAGGGGCTGCCTGGGACAAGGAGCGAATCATGTACTCAGTTGAATTCCTGTGAACCTACACCTGATGAATAAAGAATGGAAGCTAGCTACTTCTTGGGATAGATACTGATTAAACTGTGAATTTATAAAATTGGGGTTATTTGCTTTTAGGATAGATTTATGTACAGATTTTATCTGAATCACATGGGAATTTCACCTGTGGTTTGGAATTGGAATAGAGAAGATTTACAAACTCTTTTTTTTAATTAGGTATTTTCTTCAATTACATTTCAAATGCTATTTCAAAAGGCCCCCAGACCCCCCCACACTCCGCTACCCACCCACTCCCACTTCTTAGCCCTGGCATTCCCCTGTACTGAGGCATATAAAGTTTGCAAGACCAAGGGGCCTCTCTTCCCAATGATGGCCTACTAGTCCATCTTCTGATACATATGCAGCTAGAGACACGAGCTAAGGGGTACTGGTTAGTTCAAATTATTGTTCCACTTATAGGGTTGCAGAAACCCATTAGATCCTTGGGTACTTTCTCTAGCTCCTCCATTGGGGACCCTGGGTTCCATCCAATAGCTGACTGTGAGCATCCACTTCTGTGTTTGCCAGGCCCCAGCATAGCCTCACAAGAGACAGCTCTATCTGGGTCCTTTAAGTAAAATCTTGCTGGTATATGAATGGTTTCAGCGTTTGGAGACTGATTATGGGATGGATTCCCAGGTATGGCAGTCTCTAGATGGTCCATCCTTTTGTCTCAGCTCCAAATTTTGTCTATGTATCTCCCTCCATGGGTGTTTTTTTCCCAATTCTAAGAAGGGGCAAAGCATTTACACTTTAGTCTTCCTTCTTCTTGAGTTTAATGTGTTTTGCAAATTGTATCTTGAAACTTGGGTATTCTAAGTTTCTGGGCTAATATCCACTTATCAGTGAGTACATATCATGTGAGTTATTTTGTGATTGGGTTACGTCAGTCAGGATGATGCCCTCCAGGTCCATCCATTTACCTAGGAATTTCATATATTCATTCTTTTTAATAGCTGAGTAGTACTCCATTGAGTAAATGAACCACATTTTATGTATCTATTCCTATGTTGAGGGATATAAGGGTTCTTTCCAGATTCTGGCTATTATAAATAAGGCTGCTACAAACATAGTAGAGCATATGTCCTTCTTACCAGTTGGAACATCTTCTGGATATATGCCCAGGAGAGTTATAGTCGGATACTTTGGTAGTACTTTGTCCAATTTTTGGAGGAACTGCCAGACTGATTTCCAGAGTGATTGTACAAGCTTGCAATCCCACCAACAATGGAGAAGTGTTCCTCTTTCTCCATATCCTCGTCAGCATCTGCTGTCACCTGAATTTTTGATCTTAGCCTTTCTGACAGGTGTGAGGTGGAATCTCAGGGTTGTTTTTATATGCATTTCCTTGATGATTAAGGATGCTGAACATTTTTTCAGGTGCTTCTCAGCCATTCGGTATTCCTCATGTGAGAATTCTTTGTTTAGCTCTGAGCCCCACTTTTTTCTTTTTTAATATTTTTATTAGGTATTTTCCTCATTTACATTTCCAATGCTATCCCAAAAGCTTCCCATATCTTCCCCCCCCCACTCCTCTACACACCCACTCCCACTCTTTGGCCCTGGCATTCCCCTGTACTGGGGCATAGAAAGTTTGCATGACCAATGGGTCTCTCTTTCCAGTAATAGCTGATTAGGCCATCTTTTGATACATATGCAGCAAGAGTCAAGATTTCTGTGGTACTGGTTAGTTCATATTGTTGTTCCACCTATAGGGTTGCAGATCCCTTTAGCTCCTTGGGTACTTTCTCTTTCTCCTCCATTGGGGCCCTGTGATCCATCCAATAGCTGAATGTGACCATCCAATTCTGTGTTTGCTATGTTCTACCATAGTCTCACAAGAGACAGCTATATCAGGGTCCTTTCAGCAAAATCTTGCTAGTGTATGGAATGGTGTCAGCGTTTGGAGGCTGATTATGGGATAGATCCCTGAATATGGCAGTCTCTAGATGGTCCATCCCTTTGTCTCAGCTCCAAACTTTGTCTCTGTAACTCCTTCCATGGGTGTTTTGTTCCCAATTCTAAGAAGGGGCAAAGTGTCCACACTTTGGTCTTTTTTCTTCTTTAATTTCATGTGTTTGTCAAATTGTATCTTATATCTTGTGTATTCTAAGTTTCTGGGATAATATCCACTTATTAGTGAGTGCATATTATTTGAGTTCTTTTGTGATTGGGTTACCTCACTCAGGATGATGTCCTCCAGGTCCAACCATTTGCCTAGGAATTTCATCAATTCATTCTTTTTAATAGCTGAGTAGTACTCCATTGTGTAAATGTACCACAATTTTTGTATCCATTCCTCTGTAGAGGGGCATCTGGGTTCTTTTCATCTTCTGGCTATTATAAATAAGGCTGCTATGAACATAGTGGAGCATGTGGCTTTCTTACCAGTTGGAACATCTTCTGGATATAACCCCAGGAGAGGTATTTCTGGATCCTCAGGTAGTACTATGCCCAATTTTCTGAGGAACTGCCAGACTGATTTCCACAGTGGTTGTACAAGCTTGCAATCTTGCCAACAATGGAGGAGTGTTCCTCTTTCTCCACATCCTCCCCAGCATCTGCTGTCCCCTGAATTTTTGATATTAGCCATACTGACTAGTATGAGGTGGAATCTCAGGGTTGTTTTGATTTGCATTTCCCTGATGATTAAAGATGTTGAACATTTTTTCGGGAACTTCTCAGCCAATCGATATTCCTCAGGTGAGAATTCTTTGTTTAGCTCTGAGCCCCATTTTTAATGGGGTTATTTGATTTTCTGGAGTCTACCTTCTTGAGTTCTTTATATATATTGGATATTAGTCCCCATTGCTGTTTTATTCAGGATTTTCCCCCCTGTGCCCATAACTTCAAGGCTTTTCCCCACTTTCTCCTCTATAAGTTTCACTGTCTCTGGTTTTATGTGGAGTTTCTTGATCCACTTAGGTTTGACCTTAGTACAAGGAGATAGGAATGGATCAATTCTCATTCTTCTACATGATAACCACCAGTTGTGCCAGCACTATTTGTTGAAAATGCTGTCTTTTTTCTACTGGATGGTTTTAGTTCCCTTGTCAAAGATCAAATGATCATAGGTGTGTGGGTTCATTTCTGGTTCTTCAATTCTATTCCATTTGTCTACTTGTCTGTTGTTATACCAGTACCATGCAGTTTTTATCATAATTTCTCTGTAGTAAATCTTTAGGTAAGGCATGGTGATTCCACCAGAGGTTCTTTTATCCTTGAGAAGAGTTATTGCTATCCTAGTTTTTTTGTTATTCCAGATGAATTTGCAGATTGCTCTTTCTAATTCGTTGAAGAATTGAGTTGTAATTTTGATGGGGATTGCATTGAACATGTAGATGGCTTTTGGCAAGATAGCCATTTTTACAATGTTGATCCTGCCAATCCATGAGCATGGGAGATCTTTCCATTTTCTGAGATCTGGAATACTTTGGTTTCTCCATCTATGGTAACTGAGAATTTGGCTGGGTATAGTAGCCTGGGCTGGCATTTGTGTTCTCTTAGTGTCAGTATAACATATGTCCAGGATCTTCTGGCTTTCTAGGTCTCTGGTGAAAAGTCTGGTGTAATTTTGATAAGCTTGCCTTTATATGTTACTTGACCCTTTTCCCTTACTACTTTTAATATTCTATCTTTATTTAGTCCATTTGTTGTTCTGATTATTATGTGGCGGGAGGAATTTCTTTTCCGGTCCAGTCTATATGGAGTTCTGTAGGCTTCTTGCATGTTCATGGGCATGTCTTTCTTTAGGTTTGTGAAGTTTTCTTCAATTTTTTGAAGATATTTGCTGGCCCTTTAAGTTGAAAATCTTCATTCTCATCTACTCCTATTATTCATAGGTTTGGTCTTATCATTGTGTCCTGGATTTCCTAGATGTTTTGACTTAGGATCTTTTTGCATTTTGCATTTTCTTTGATTGTTGTGCACATGTTTTGTATGGAATATTCTGCACCTGAGATTCTCTCTTCCATCTCTTGTATTCTGTTGCTGATAGCTTGCATCTACGGTTCCAGATTTCTTTCCTAGTGTTTCTGTCTCCAGTGTTGTCTCATTTTGGGTTTTCTTTATTGTTTCTACTTCCCTTTTTAGGTCTAGTATGGTTTTGTTCATTTCCATCACCTGTTTGGTTGTATTTTCCTGTTTTTCTTTAAGGACTGCTACATGTTTGGTTGTGTTTTCCTCTTTTTCTTTAAGGATTTGTAACTCTTTAGCAGTGTTCTCCTGAATTTCTTTAAGTGAGTTATTAAAGTCCTTCTTGATATGCTCTACCATCATCATGAGATATGCTTTTAAATCCAGGTCATGATTTTCGGGTATGTTGGGGTATCCAGGACTGGCTGAGGTGGGAGTGCTGGGTTCTGATGATCATGAGTGGTCTTGGTTTCTGTTAGTAAGATTCTTATGTTTGCCTTTACCCATCTGGTAATCTCTGGAGTTAATTGTTATAGTTGTCTCTGGTAGAGCTTGTTCCTCAGGTGTTTATGGTAGCCTCTATCAGCAGACCTGTGAAACTAGCTCTCTCCTGAGTTTCAGTGGTCAGAGTACTCTCTGCAGGCAAACTCTCCACTTGCAGGGAAGGTGCACAGATATCTGGCCTTAGGACCTGCCTCCTGCCAGAAGATGAAGGCCTGAAACAGGGCGTGTCCCAGAAGCTGTGCAGCTTCTGCCTGTTCGGGAATCTGTGCAGTTTCTGTAGTTGGCACTCTCACCTACACAGTCTAGTCTCTGAGAGATCTGAGAGATCCTGAGAGATCCTCAGGTGCTCTGACAAAGCCCTCCTGGGTGGGGCAGACACCTCTCTTCTGGCTGAGAAGGTGCCCAGATGTCTGGAGCCCAAAACAGAGTCTGCCCCAGAAGCTGTGCAGCCTCTGCCTGTTCCAAAATCTGTCAGCTTCAGTAGTCCACACTCTCACCCGGGCAGACCAGTCTCTGAGGGATCCAGGAATCAAGATGGCTTCACCAGGTACTCTAGCAAAGCCCTCCCAGGTAGGGCAGACACTTCTACTCTGGCAGGGAAGGTACCCAGATATCTGGAGCCTGAAATGTGGTCTGCCCCAGAAGCTGTGTGGCCTCCATCTATCCCAGAAGCTGTCAGCCTCTGCAGTCCACACTCTCACCTGGGCAGACTAGTCTCTGAGGGATCCAGGAACTAAGATGGCTCCCCAAGGTGCTCGGGCAAATTCTTCCTATGCAGGGCAGACACCTCTCCTCTGGCAGGGAAGGTGCCTGGATGTCTGGAGCCGGAAACAGGGTCTGGCCCAGAAACTGTGTGGCCTTCTCCTGTTCCAGAAGCTCTCAGCTTCTGCAGTCCACACTCTCACCTTTGCAGACCAGTCTCTGAGGGGATTTACAGACTCTTAAGTAGAGAACAGTGATAATTGCCTGCTATGAACAGGTATTGATGGATGTCTATCACTCTAGATAGAGAGCATACAGATACATGGTATATTAAAGTTTATAGGAAGCTCTTATTCTTTGTTTATTGACTCCATGGAAATTTCGGGTTAATTCCCTGACATGACAGAATAGAAAAAGCCTAAGAATAGGCTCATACAGTAATTTTGTTTAATTTATGTGTTTTGGATTGTATGAATTTGCAAAATAGTTGTGATTTTGAGTTTTGTAGTTATATTATTCTTCTCTGAGAGAGGTCAAGCTAAAGGTTTTTCTGCTTACTGGCTCAAGGATATGTTATTTTGGGTGAAAGGTTTTGTCTTTGCAATTTTAGAAAAGGTGATTAGTGTCTATATACCCTCCAGAGTTATATGGATCAGATATGAGGAATGGAGAACCCCCCCTGAAAACTAGATTCCAGAGAAGCAAAGAAAAAAATTTCTTGATGATACTAAAATTTTGTTTTGAGGGTTGCATATTATATTGGTGAGTCTTATTTTCAGACATGCTGAACTGACCTGCTTGGACTCCTGATCTCAGGGATTTTCAGCTGGATCCAGTCAGGACACAAACATCAGAGACTAAAACAATAGTTGGTGTGGCCTTCTTAAGGCCATCCAACTCCCCCATTTTCCTCACTCCCTTCCACCATAAAAGATATCGCAATGCCCATATTCAGCTAGATATAGTTATGAAGAGTCATCTCCCCAGTTCCCTGGACTTGGGTGTCTGGAGGTGCTTATTCCAATTGTCTTTCTGGGGAATTTAGAAAGGCTCCTAATTTGAACAGGGAGGAAATATCTAGAATTCATTGTGTACCCATAATCTCATTTGGTAGAAATCTTTACAATAGTTACTAAGTTGAAGTCATAATATCTTAAATTGGTACAGAATTTATTTTGATAGAAATTTAGGGTTTGCATTAGTCTGAATTTCTTATTGATAGGAACTTGGGATTAATATTCTTACTCTAGTATAGGCATTATGCCTATACAACACATTAAAGAATACAAGACTTGGACCCAATCTTTTTATAAATGCCATTACAAACATATCTGAGAGGTTTAATCCTTTGAGTTAAGGGCCAGATAGCAAATTGATGACTCTGAGTTTATTGTTAGGGGAGTTTTCAAGATATTTTTATTAGAAACAGCAGAGAGTAGCTAAATGACAACAGCCCAGATTACTTTACATAGATAGGTAGTTTTCAAAAATGTCAGAAATCCACATAATGTGACATTTAATGTTATTTACTCACTAGTTGTTAAGACATAATTGCTTCTAACAGCTCCCCATTTGTGGATTCAAAGAAGCAGCTGGGCATTCTACCTCCAGATGATGTTGTACATTGTGGCTAGGTGGCCACTGGGCAGAAATTGCCTATTTCTGCTACAGACCTATACTGTTCCTGAGAGGACACAAGTTACTGTTTAGGATAGTGTAGTTATGCCAAGACAGAATAAGCTAGTCCTTAATAATTCCTGTTTTTCAAGGTCTGTCAGAATATCTTGTACCAGAAGATTATGCCCCAACTTCCTGACATACTGGGGCTGTATATGTAGGCTGCTATCTCTACAATTTGTCTCAGTTCTGGAAGCTGTGTTAGGCTTTCTATATTTTCAGATAATGTAGGTACTTCTCAGATTTCTGACAGTGTTGAAAGACTAGTTATAGTCTAATAGCCAACCCAGTGTATTTAACATTGAGAAAGTATATTTGAGAAGATAGTTTTCAGATAGTATACAAGCTAAAACACAGACCCACTAGATATGGGTTTATAAGCCTTTTAAAAGTTAGTATAGATAACAAAGTGTTCTATTTAATTGACTAAAATGATGTACTGGGTATTAGATGTATTTTATACTTTATTAATTACAGAATGGTAAGAGTTGTGCTTAATTTATATCTGCAATAAAAGAGCTTTTATCGCATAGAAAAGGGAAAGTGTTGTCAATAGCCCTGATACTGTTTGTATTTGATGCTTCCCAAAGCAGGGCTGCCTGGGAAGAGGAGTGAATCATACACTCAGATGACTTCCTGTGAACCTTCCCCTAATGAATAATGATATCAGGGGACCAATCACTGGGCAGAGAATAGGCAGGAATTCAGAGTCATGGAGGGGAAGAGGAGAGGCAGAAAAAAGGAGTACCAGGAGAGCTCGGAGGAAAATGTAGCTAACATATGAGTGCCCTGAATTAAATGGCGGATCCACCAGAATTTGCCACTGGAGAATTTAATTTAGAATGGATTATAAATTAGGATACTAGATGCTGTGCCCAGAGATTGAGTTATCTATTAATTATAACTTAGTTCACTAAGTTTGTGTGGCATTTTCTTTCATGAAGCAATTCAACTGGGTTCCAGAGAGAAAGGTGCAGGGGCAAAGCATGGGTTGGAGAAAAGTGCACTCCAAAAGACTGTGGGTATTTGGAAGTGTGGGGCTGGCATGGTAATGACCTGCCATTGAAAATTTACCAAGCTCCATGGAGAGATTTTAGAGCTCCACGTCAGAGAATCAGCCAAGATGAGAACAAGGCCCACTGGTGCATTGATAGGATAGTGTAGATTTTTAATATTTCATGCTACAAAGATTTTTTAATAATTTCTGTCTATTGTTGGTTGAATCTCTGAATGTAGTTCTTGGGGAGAAAAATGATCATTTAAAAATTATAATCACATCTTTGCTATGGATTATAAAAATAAGAAGATATATCTACACTTTCCACTTAGGGTTAAAGGAGGTTATGATCATGATTTTTGTCAGCACTCTGGATACTCATCTGGGAAGGATCTAGTGCTATAGTTAATCCTATAAGTTGTAGATTTTACAACATTGTTGTAGACAATTGATGTAATTGATGTCTGTTGTGGAGGTTTGAATGAGATATCCATGTTCTCTTCTTGGCCATTTGAGTTTATCATTGATCCATAGTCAGGGACACAATTTGAAGAGACTTAGAGAGAATAGACTTGAAGGAGGAAGTATGATACTTAATGGAGGTGGGCATTGATGTTTCAAAGCTACCTACCTTTCCCAATTCTAAGTGAGTACCTGTAAATCTCACTTTTAATTTCTCAGAGGAGGGGATGCTATGAGAGCTCTACCCAAGTTTCATACATTGTCTCAGCTGAGACCTGAGCTTCTCTATCTATCTCTAAGCCTAGGCCTGGAAGCTTCTATTCTCCACATAATCTAATCTTCTACAAGCTCAAAACTTGGATCCCTCAGCTTCCAGTCTCCATCTATTAATGTAGGCATGCAATGTTTCAGCCTTTGAGGGTTACAATTGAATAAACTCATCATTCAGAGCTGGTTTTGAGCACTGGCTGACTGGTTCAACTCCATTGTTCTGATTCAAACTCCTCTCCAAGCTGACTGATTCAAATTGACTGCTGTTGGTCTCTAACTGAATTGTTCTGCTTCCTCTCAAACTAACTCTGGCAGTTTCCCATCTCTGTGAAACTGTTCTAGTAAAATTGCCTCTTTCGTACTTTCCAGTGCTCTCTTTCCAGTGCTGTTCTCCTTAGAGTTGGGCATATTCTATCACTGACATTCAGTCAAATGTTTCCCTGATTAATCATTTGTGTGCCCATTAATTAGACATCACTTTCAAACATGGCTGCTTTCTTCTAAAAACCAATATTTTCTTCATTGTTAGGGATTAAAGATGTGTATTAAGGGTGTGAGATGGGCGTGGTGGCTCATGCCTTTAATCCTAGCACTCAGGAGGTAGAGGCAAGTGGATTTCTGAGCTTGAGGCCAGCCTGGTCTACAAAGTGAGTTTCAGGACAGCCAGGGATATACAGAGAAACCGTGTCTCAAAAAACCAAAGAGGGGAAAAAAAGGTGTGTTTGCATTCCAGACCGAGGGTCAAAGGTGTATCATTATAGCCAAATAACATAGACATAGAAGGTCTTTGAATGTGATCCCTTGTCAGAGAAGTCATGTTGCTGGAGGAACAATTCTATGAACTAACTAGTACCAACTAGAGCTATGACTCTAGTTGCATATGTAGCAGAGGATGTCCCAGTTGGCAATCAATGGGAGGAGAGGCCCTTGGTCTTGCGAAGATCATATACCCCAGTACAGGGGAATGCCAGGACCAGGAAGCAGGAGTGGGTGGGTTGGGAAACAGGGCGGGGGAAGGTATTGGGGGCTTTGGGGATAGCATTTGAAATGTAAATGAAGAAAATATCTAACAAAAAAGAAAAAGAAAAAGAAAAATACTCTCTACAAATCACAGATTGTTGTACAGTTTCTAATGTTTGCCTGCTTAATGCTCCTTTGGACAAGGATCAATTTACATATTTAGCTGTAACAAAAGGCAAACTAAAACAAACAAGAACAGTAAAATTTATTTAAATTGATTTTATCTTGAATATTTCTGTCTGGAGATTTCTGTAAGACTACAAAGTGTTACTTGTAGTGTTTCTTATTTGGATCTAAAGAAAATTCTTTTATATAAAACAAAATAAAAAATGGTAGCCCGGCAGTGTTAGCTCAAGCCTTTAATCCTAGCACGTGGGAGGCAGAGGCAGGTGAATTTCTGAGTTCAAGGCCAGCCAGGTCTACAGAGTGAGTTCCAGGACAGCCAGGGCTACATACATAAACCCTGCCTTGAAAAACCAAAACCACAAACAAAAAATAAAAAAAATTGGTAGATGCATCAAAATTACTTTATTAAAATTATTTTAAAATGTTATCTCTTCCATATCAAAGGTCTTGATAAGAGTATACATATGTACACAATACACTATGGTATTGTGTAAATTTCTTTTCTGTAAGTCATGATAAAATATTCTGGTAAAAGCAATTTGAGGTTAAAGAACAGGAGCTCTAACTGGTAATTTGGGGAAGCAGTTCATCACAACAGGAAAGTCATGGTGGCAGAAAATTAAACCAGCTTGTTACATTGCATCTACTGTCAAGAAAGAAGCAGAGATCAATTGACATCTGCAGTCAGCTTACTTTTATTTTATACAATCCAGAAACCCACCTCAGGGAAATGTCACCACCAACAGTTGGTGTTCCATTTCTGTGAATCTAATCAAGAAAATTTCTGACAGACATCCCTTGAAGCCCATCTTCCAGGTGATTCTAAATGCTACCAAGGTGAAAATTAACACGGACCACTACACTGATGATAACATAGGCTTTAATTTAAATTTGGTATGTTTGGTGAAAAATCTGGTTTATGTTAAAACTTTATTATTGATATTTTGCCAGAAAACAGAGCCTAACTGTACTGTTGCTAAACTTAGAAATACCAAAATAGGCAATCTAGATATAAATTTTATGATTTCTGTATTCTTGAACTCATATTTTCAGAGTTCATTCTCATAGATTTACGGGCTATACTGAAGGTCTCACGTCACACAAGCATATTCTTACTTCCTGTGATTGTGCTGTTCCTAATTAACCTTGGAAAAGAGGACATTACCCCAAAGAAGGAACATAAAGTAAAATAAGTACATTATTATACAAACAAGCTTTATGCCTAGCAACCATCAAAAGTCTTGGAGGGCCATGACCTTCTGGCTCTGTTCCAGGGGCAAAACCTTGTCATGCTGTCCCTTCTGCAGCTCTGTAGGGCTCATTAGAGTAGGATGGTATTTGGGGGATGAATGCATTCTACAATGTTGGTGATGCTTAATTGCATGGGAAGAATTCCAGGGGCTGGGTTATGTGATTGACTGCCTATGACCACCAGTCTGAGAATTGTTTGGTTTCCTACTACAAAGCAAGAAGGAAGTTACTCCCACTTCTTCCAGTCTCAGAAATGATATTTAAATCTCAAGTATTGAGATTTCTGGGATTTGAACATGCTCTAAATCACTAGTTACATGCTAGTTCCTTGATGGCATGGTCCATGTGCCCCACCAAAGTCCATTTCCAGTGACACAGTTCTTTCAACAAGACCGGGTTTCTCTTCTCTCTGTTATCTGTTTCACTCCTTGATGATTTAGCATTCAAATGTATGAGCCTATTGAGGGCATTTTTATTGAAATCAACACAGACCTTAATAAATTAAAGAGATCACAATAATGTATTTATTCACCATATAGGATAAAGAGTCTTTGTTAGGGAGTTTATATTTTATATTTTCTTTGAATAACAACACCCCATTTATGATACTCACGTTCCTTAAGCTATGATAAATTAATTTTGCTAAGTGCTTGGCAGCACTCAATGAATAATGTGTGCAAATATTTATCATATCAGTTTTGTTCGCAATGTCTAGAAACATCTGCTGTTTTCTTCATCTTGATTTGGTTGAAGTGCCATGATCTTATCGTAATCAGTCTATCTGCTTGAGGCTCTAGTCCCATTTGATAGAATTTACTCTTTACATTAGCTCTAGAAATTTCTCACTTTTCTCCTCTCCATTGTTAAAAAAACTCCCTAGAAGTTCAATGTTCCTGTATCATTGCAATATGCTAGCTTATACCAATTGTGTAAAGACTTCACAGAAGCATTTGGATGAGCTAGGTCACTGACTTCACATCTATAAAAGAATTTGGCCTTGTTCAGAGAAAGGCCTAGAGTAGAGAGAGATTAAATATGAGAGTGGTAAATTTCCTGAATGATAAGAGAGTCTTTGCTATATATAAGGTGTCTCTGATACCATGTGTCATAGTTTATTCTAACAGGATGACTTCTGGTGAGCACTGTAATATCAGTTTAATCTGCAGCACCCTAAAACTAGAAATAGAGAGCAGCCATGTGGGCAACAATAAAGTCATTTCTAAAACATGAGAGTCTAGGCTAAACTGATTGAAGCTTTATATGGTCTTATCTGGTGAAAAGACTAGCCAGGCAGTACATGCCTTTAATCCCAGCACTTGGGAGGCAGAGGCAGGCTTATTTCTGACTGTAAGGCTAGCCTGGTCTATAGAGTGAGTTCCAGGACAGCCAGTGCTACACAGAGAAACCCTGTCTCAAAATAACAAGAAAGAAAGAAAGAAAGAAAGAAAGAAAGAAAGAAAGAAAGAAAGAAAGAAAGAAAGAAAGAAAGAAAGAATCAGGAATAGCATGAGTTTATACACACATTTTTAATGTGAATTGTGAAGAGCTTGTTGCTTTTATATTGTGAGCACTTTTTAATGATGTAATTATAATATAATTTCTCACTCGTTGCAGAAGGACATTAATGTCTGATTATTAGTATTAAGAGAAACTACAGCTTTTATTGTCATGTGACAAGAAAATTATATTTTATTATCATTAATAATAATTTTCAAATTTAAAAGAAATTGATGTAGACAATATATATAAAAAAGAAAAGGAAGCATTTAACAATGAATGAAACCAAAATCAAATTATCTGTTCAAAACAGAAGATGTAAGCACCATCAGCCAATTGTTGACACCTTAATTATAAAAGCTCAATGAACTTTAATGTTGAATTATGTGTAGATTCAGAAGGCATCATTTGGTATAAGATCAAGTAATTGTTTCATTTTAACTATGTAAATTATTACATATATTTAGTTTTTGTTTTAATTTTCCATAAAACTTGTATTGAGTATTCCAGTACCACCTTTAGGCCTTTTTTTCTTATGTGCCTTACTGGGTGAATTCAGTCCAGTCAGTTATGTTTCTAAACCCTTTTTGCCAAGAGAGTTACCTGATTTTTGGACATACTTTGCATGTTTTTCAGAGTTATAAATTGTCTGACTTCATTCCTTAGTTTTTTTTCCTTCCTTCCTTCCTTCCTTCCTTCCTTCCTTCCTTCCTTCCTTCCTTCCTTCCTTCCTTCCTTCCTTCCTTCCCTCCCTCCCTCCCTCCCTCCCTCCCTCCCTCCCTCCCTGCCTCCCTCCCTCCCTCCCTCCTTTCTTTCTTTCTTTCTTTCTTTCTTTCTTTCTTTCTTTCTTTCTTTCTTTCTTTCTTTCTTTCTTTCTTTCTTTCTTTCATTCTCTCTATCTATCTATCAATCCATTTATGTTTTTCAACACAAGTATTCTCTGTATAATAGCCCTGGTTGTTGTGTAACTTGCTTTGCAGAACAGGCTGGCTTTAAACTTGTGATCTGCCTAGCTCTGCCACTAAAGTACTATTTGATAGTTACCATGAAATATGTTTGTGTGTGTGTGTGTGTGTACCCATTTAATGATTTAAACCTGTAAAAAGCATATAGGTTATACTGGTCCCTGTGACATCTATTTAACTAATCTGAATAATTCTCTCAGAAGAATAAAAAGTAAGTAATGAAGTAGGTCAGGGATTTCCTCACAAATAGTATTGCCACTCAATTGCTTCACTATAGAAAATAACAAGAATATGTTTTTATCTGATAGAAAAGCATTTGACATCTTCTGTATATTTTCAAGGCTGCAGGCCACAGTGAAATCAGTTGAATTAATCTCTTTAGGTTTCAGCTTATTTATCAAAAAGGAGGACAGCTAAAGTGATAGGTCAACCTTCTACTTTCAGTATGTCTTCCATTTTTGTACGAAGAGATGTGCCTTAATAATGTCTTTACAGACTACATGCTTCCTGGGCCTTGGAATAACAGAGAAAAGAATGCCATTGTACAAATGTTAAAAGTTATAATGTCCTTAATATTCATGTGAGTTTAAAAGCATCATATTTTGGATGTACATTGTGTCTATTTATCTATTATATACAAATGTATGTTGTTCTTATATTAGTATTTTTATAATAGATATTAAATGTGAAAGCAAATTATTTCTTGAATATTTAATTTTAAAAAACATAAATAATGTACTCAGATACTTGAGTAAATTTCTTAAGATGTTCAGTTCCAATTTTTTAAGTTTAAGCAAAAGGAACTGCTGACTAATTGTGAGAAATCATTTTTTTTTTTTATCACCTTTCCCTCTCTCCCCAACTCCCTGTAGACAAGGCTAGCCTGGAATTAGCTAAGTGACCCAGCCTGGCCTAGAACTTACAGTCCTCTGAACACCGCTGACTCCTGAGTGCTGGGATGACAGGCACCAGCACCATGCCTGCTGACAGGCACTTCAGTGATAATGCGCTCTGCTTGTGAGCGGCAACTCTGAGCCACATGTGCCGCTGGGCTCTGTGATTTACAGTCCTCAGCCCAATGTGTTGTCAGTGTTCATGGGGAAAACTTATCGTCACCTACCTTGTACTGTCAGCATAATATTAACCTAATTACTGGAGTGGCCGGTGAGATGGCTCAGTAGGGACAGGTGCTGCTTACCATGGAACTTAACAGCTTGATTTTAATCCTGGGGTCCACATGGTGGAAGGAGAGAACCCAATTCCACAACCTGCCTGCTGACTTCCACATGAATGCCTGGTAAGTATAAGTATTCTTAGAACATCCAAAGATTGCCACCTTGAATGTTTGGTAAATTGTTTTTTTTTTTTTTTTATTATTACATATTTTCCTCAATTACATTTCCAATGCTATCCCAAAAGTCCCCCATACCGCCCCCCACTTCCCTACCCTCCCATTCCCATTCTTTTGGCCCTGGCATTCCCCTATATTGGGGCATATAAAGTTTGCAAGTCCAATGGGCCTCTCTTTCCAGTGATGGCCGAATAGGCCATCTTTCGATACATATGCAGCTAGAGACAAGAGCTCCGGGGTTCTGGTTAGTACAACATGTTGTTCCAACAATAGGGTTGCAGATCCCTTTAGCTCCTTGGGTACTTTCTCTAGCTTCTCCATTGGGAGCCCTGTGATACATCCAATAGCTGACTGTGAGCATCCACTCCTGTGTTTGCTAGGCCCCTGCATAGTCTCACAAGAGACAGCTATTTTTGGGTCCTTTCAGCAAAATCTTGCTAGTGTATGCAATGGTGCCAGCCTTTAGAAGCTGATTATGGGATGGATCCCTGGATACTGCAGTCTCTAGATGGTCCATCCTTTCATCACAGCTCCAAACTTTGTCTCTGTAACTCCTTCCATGGGTGTTTTGTTCCCAAATCTAAGAAGGGGCACAGTGTCCACATTTTGGTCTTCATTCTTCTTGAGTTTCATGCGTTTAGCAAATTGTATCTTATATCTTGGGTATCCTAAGTTTTGGGCTAATATCCACTTATCAGTGAATACATATTGTGTGAGTTCCTTTGTGATTGTGTTACCTCACTCAAGATGATGCCCTCCAGGCCATCCATTTGGCTAGGAATTTCATCAATTCATTCTTTTTAATAGCTGAGTAGTACTCCATTGTGTAAATGTACCATAATTTCTGTATCCATTCCTCTGTTGAGGGACATCTGGGTTCTTTCCAGCTTCTGGCTATTATAAATAGGGCTGCTATGAACATAGTGGAGCATGTGTCCTTCTTACCGGTTGGGACATCTTCTGGATATATGCCCAGAAGAGGTATTGCTGGATCCTCCAGTAGTACTATGTCCAATTTTCTGAGGAACCGCCAGACTGATTTCCAGAGTGGTTGTACAAGCTTGCAATCCCACCAACAATGGAGGAGTGTTCCTCTTTCTCCACATCCTCGCCAGCATCTGCTGTCACCTGAATTTTTGATCTTAGCCATTCTGACTGCTGTGAGGTGGAATCTCAGGGTTGTTTTGATTTGCATTTCCCTGATGATTAAGGATGTTGAACATTTTTTCAGGTGCTTCTCTGCCATTTGGTATTCTTTAGGTGAGAATTCTTTGTTCAATTCTGAGCCCCATTTTTTAATGGGGTTATTTGACTTTCTGGAGTCCACCTTCTTGAGTTCCTTATATATATTGGATATTAGACCCTTATCTGATTTAGGATAGGTAAAGATCCTTTCCCAATCTGTTGGTGGTTTTTTTGTCTTATTGATGGTGTCTTTTGCCTTACAGAAGCTTTGCAGTTTCATGAGGTCCCACTTGTCAATTCTCCATCTTACAGCACAAGCCTTTGCTGTTCTATTCAAGAATTTTCCCCCTGTGCCCATATCTTCAAGGCTTTTCCCCACTTTCTCCTCTATAAGTTTCAGTGTCTCTGGTTTTATGTGAAGTTCCTTGATCCACTTAGACTTGACCTTAGTACAAGGAGATAGGAATGGATCGATTCGCATTCTTCCACATGATAACAACCAGTTGTGCCAGCACCATTTGTTGAAAATGCTGTCTTTCTTCCACTGGATGGTTTTAGCTCCCTTGTCGAAGATCAAGTGACCATAGGTGTGTGGGTTCATTTCTGGGTCTTCAATTCTATTCCATTGGTCTATTTGTCTGTCACTATACCAGTACCATGCAGTTTTTATCACAATTGCTCTGTAGTAAAGCTTTAGGTCTGGCATGGTGATTCCACCAGAGGTTCTTTTATCCTTGAGAAGAGTTTTTGCTATCCTAGGTTTTTTGTTAATCCAGATGAATTTGCAGATTGCACTTTCTAATTCGTTGAAGAATTGAGTTGGAATTTTGATGGGGATTGCATTGAATCTGTAGATTGCTTTTGGCAAGATAGCCATTTTTACAATGTTGATCCTGCCAATCCATGAGCATGGAAGATCTTTCCATCTTCTGAGATCTTCTAGAATTTCTTTCTTCAGAGACTTGAAGTTCTTATTATACAGATCTTTCACTTCCTTAGTTAGAGTCACGCCAAGATATTTTATATTATTTGTGACTATTGAAAAGGGTGTTGTTTCCCTAATTTCTTTCTCAGCCTGTTTATTCTTTGTGTAGAGAAAGGCCATTGATTTGTTTGAGTTAATTTTATATCCAGCTACTTCACCGAAGCTGTTTATCAGGTTTAGGAGTTCTCTGGTGGAATTTTTAGGGTCACTTATATATACTATCATATCATCTGCAAAGAGTGATATTTTGACTTCATCTTTTCCAATTTGTATCCCTTTGATCTCCTTTTGTTGTCGAATTGCTCTGGCTAGGACTTCAAGTACAATGTTGAATAGGTATGGAGAAAGTGGACAGCCTTGTCTAGTCCCTGACTTTAGAGGGATTGCTTCAAGCTTCTCACCATTTACTTTGATGTTGGCTACTGGTTTGCTGTAGATTGCTTTTATCATGTTTAGGTATGGGCCTTGAATTCCTGATCTTTCCAAGACTTTTATCATGAATGGGTGTTGGATTTTGTCAAATGCTTTTTCTGCATCCAAGGAGATGACCATGTGGTTTTTGTCTTTGAGTTTGTTTATATACTGGATTACTTTGATGGATTTCCGTATATTGAACCATCCCTGCATCCCTGGGATGAAACCTACTTGGTCAGGATGGATGATTGTTTTGATGTGTTCTTGGATTCTGTTAGCAAGAACTTTATGGAGTATTTTTGCATCAATATTCATAAGGGATATTGGTCTGAAGTTTTCTATCTTTGTTGGGTCTTTTTGTGGTTTAGGTATCAGAGTAATTGTGGCTTCATAGAATGAGTTGGGTAGAGTACCTTCTGTTTCTATTTTGTGGAATAGTTTGTGAAGAACTGGGATTAGATCTTCTTTGAAGGTCTGATAGAACTCTGCATTAAACCCATCTGGTCCTGGGCTTTTTTTGGTTGGGAGTCTATTAATGACTGCTTCTATTTCTTTGGGGAATATAGGGCTGTTTAGATCATTAACCTGATCTTGGTTCAACTTTGGTACCTGGTATCTGTCTAGGAACTTCTCCATTTCATCCAGGATCTCCAGTTTTGTTGAGTATAGCCTTTGGTAGAAGGATCTGATGGTGTTTTGGATGTCTTTAGGATCTGTCTCCTTTTTCATTTCTGATTTTGTTAATTAGAATGCTTTCCCTGTGCCCTATAGTGAGTCTGGCTAAGGGTTTATCTATCTTGTTGATTTTCTCAAAGAACCAGCTCCTTGATTGGTTGATTCTTTGAATAGTTCTTTTTGTTTCCACTTGATTGATTTCGCCCTTGAGTTTGATTATTTCCTGCAGTCTACTCCTCTTGGGTGAATTTGCTTCCTTTTGTTCTAGTGCTTTTAGGTGTGTTGTCAAGCTGCTAATGTGTGCTTTTTCTAGTTTCTTTTTGGAGGCACTCAGAGCTATGAGTTTTCCTCTTAGAAATGCTTTCATTGCGTCCCATAAGTTTGGGTATGTTGTGGCTTCATTTTCATTGACCTCTAAAAAGTCCTTGATTTCTTTCTTTATTCCTTCCTTGACCAAGGTATCATTGAGAAGAGTGTTGTTCACTTTCCACGTGAATGTTGGCTTTCTATTATTTATTTTGTTATTGAAGATCAGCCTTAGTCAATGGTTATCTGATAGGATGCATGGGACAATTTCAATAATTTTGTATATGTTGAGTCCTGTTTTGTGCCCAATTACGTGGTCAATTTTGGAGAAGGTACCATGAGGTGCTGAGAAGAAGGTGTATCCTTTTGTTTTAGGGTAAAATGTTCTGTAGATATCTGCCAGATCCATTTGATCCATAACTTCTGTTAGTTTCAGTGTGTCCCTGTTTAGTTTCTGTTTCCATGATCTGTCCATTGGTGAAAGTGGTGTGTTGAAGTCTCCCACTCTTATTGTATGAGGTGCAATGTGTGCTTTGAGATTTACTAAAGTTTCTTTAATGAATGAGGCTGCCTTTGTATTTGGAGCATAGATATTCAGGATTGATAGTTCCTCTTGGAGGATTTTACCTTTGTTGAGTAAGAAGTGCCCCTCCCTGTCTTTTTTGATGACTTTGGGTTGGAAGTCAATCTTATCAGATATTAGAATGGCTACTCCAGCTTGTTTCTTCATACCATTTGCTTGGAAAATTGTTTTCCAGCCTTTCATTCTGAGGTAGTGTCTATCTTTTTTTCTGAGATGAGTTTCCTGTAAGCAGCAAAATGTTGGGTCTTGTTTGTGTAGCCAGTTTGTTAGTCTATGTCTTTTTATCGGGGAGTTGAGTCCATTGATATTAAGAGATATTAAGGAAAAGTAATTGTTGTTTCCTGTTATTTTTGTTGTTAAAGTTGGCATTCTCTTCTTGTGGCTGTCTTCTTTTAGGTTTGTTGAGGGATTACCTACTTGTTGTTTCTAGGGCGTGGTTCCCGTCCTTGTATTGGTTTTTTTCTGTTATTATCCTTTGAAGGGCTGGATTCGTGGAGAGATAATGTGTGAATTTGGTTTTGTCGTGGAATACTTTGGTTTCTCCATCTATGTTAATTGAGAGTTTGGCTGGGTATAGTAGCCTGGGCTGGAATTTGTGATCTTTTAGTGTCTGTATAACATCTGTCCAGGATCTTCTGGCTTTCACAGTCTTTGGTGAAAAATCTGGTGTAATTCTGATAGGCTTGCCTTTATATGTTACTTGGCCTTTTTCTCTTACTGCTTTTAGTATTCTATCTTTATTTAGTGCATTTGTTGTTCTGATTATTATGTGTCGGGAGGTATTTCTTTTCTGGTCCAGCCTATTTGGAGTTCTGTAGGCTTCTTGTATGTTCATGGGCGTCTCTTTCTTTAGATTTGGGAAGTTTTCTTCTATAATTTTGTTGAAGATGTTTGCTGGTCCTTTGAGTTGAAAATCTTTATTCTCATCCACTCCTATATCGGTAGGTTTGGTCTTCTCATTGTGTCCTGTATTTCCTGGATGTTTTGAGTTAGGATCTTTTTGCATTTTCCATTTTCCTTGATTGTTGTGCTGATGTTCTCTATGGAATCTTCTGCACCTGAGATTCTCTCTTCCATCTCTTGTATTCTGTTGCTGATGCTTGCATCTATGGTTCCAGATTTCTTTCCTAGGGTTTCTATCTCCAGTGTTGCCTCATTTTGGGTTTTCTTTATTGTGTCTACTTCCCTTTTTAGGTCTAGTATGGTTTTGTTCATTTCCATCATCTGATTGGATGTGTTTTCCTGTTTCTCTTTAAGGACTTCTACCAGTTTGGTTGTGTTTTCCTGTTTTTCTTTAAGGAGTTGTAACTCTTTAGCCATGTTCTCCTGTAGTTCTTTAAAGTCCTTCTTGATGTCCTCTACCATCATCATGAGATATGCTTTTAAATCCAGGTCTAGCTTTTCCGGTGTGTTGGGGTGCCCAGGACTGGGGGAAGTGGGAGTGCTGGGTCCTGATGATGGTGAGTGGTCTTGGTTTCTGTTAGTAGGATTCTTATGTTTACCTCTCGCCATCTGGTAATCTCTGGAGTTGTTATAGTTGTCTCTGTTCAGAGGTTGTTCTTCTGGTGATTCTGAGTATCGTCTGTCAGCAGACCTGGGAGACAGGCTCTCTCCTCTGAGTTTCAGTGGTTAGAGCACTCCCTGCTGACAAGCTTTCCTCTTAAAGGGAAGGTGTACAGATATCTGGCATTTGGACCTCCTCCTGGCCGAAGAAGAAGGCGGAAAACAGGACCTTTCCCAGATGCTGTGTTGTTTGGCAGGTCACAGAAGCTGTAGGCTTCTGTGGTGCACACTCTCAGCTGTGCAGACTAACTTCCTAAGTTCAGTGGAGTCCTGGATCCAAGATGTGCTCCCTGCTCCTGAAGCAGAGGGCTCCTGTGCAGGGCAGACCACTGTCTTCCAGCTGGGAGGGTGCCGGATGTCTGTGGCCCCAAAAGGGTGCTGCCTCAGCGGCTCTGTGGCTCCAGCCTGTCCCAGAAGCTGTCTGCCTCTGTGGTCCTCACTCTCACCTGTACAGACTAAGTTCGGCGGAGTCCCGGAGCCAAGATGGCGCTCCCTGCAGGGCAGATCACTGTCCTCCGGCTGGGAGGGTGCCGGATGTCTGTGGCCCCAAAAGGGTGCTGCCTCTCATTTTTTTTTTTTATTACAACCTAGTTGTAACTTTGAACAAAGTTAGCAAGTTAGCAAGAGTTATTCATATCAAACTATCATCAGTTCAGATTCTCTCAAGGCTGAAATATTCACTTCCTTTATCTCCAGTTCCTGTATATAATCTGTGCCATTATGCATGCATATATTGATATACTGATAAACTACGTAGGCATATTCCACTTATGAAAACAACTAATAAAACCTAATGTTTGCTTTGAAAACTCAGGGAAAGAAAGTCGACATTCACTATGAAAAATCCTTGTTAGTTATTTTAGTTCTAAATATTTTTGAACAGTGGAGAAGTGAATAACCTATCTGACTAATATGGTTCATGAGAAAATGATAGGGGGAGGGGAGGGGGAAGGGGAGGGAGGGAGAGAGAGAGGGAGAGGGAGGAGGGGGAGAGGGAGAGGTAGAGGGGGAGAGGGAGGTGGAGAGGGAGAGGGGGAGGAGCTGTAGTTATATAGTGTCTCTTCAGGCTTTACAGGCTCTAGCACTATGTTGGGTGACTGGATAACCTTAGAAAGTGGATTGTAAAAAAAATGTAAGTTAGCCTTTGAATTTCATATTCAAAGTAAAAATACTGCCCTCATCCAGACTCTGTCTTTTCCTGTTAGTCACTGACATGAGCAGTTTCCACTACATCATCCTATAGCAATATAGTGACCTCTTCTGCTACTCCAAATCACTTCCCTTTTACACTGTACTGAAACGTCTATAACTATGAGTCAAAGCATATCTTTTGTCACCTTAGTTGTTCTGTGATCAAGTACTGTGGTCACAGTGATACAGAGATCCATAATATAGAAAACTGTTGTTTGAGATGTGGATCTTTCCTTTGATTAGAACTTACCTTTGATTTCCTAGGAATTATCCCAGCTATAAAAGATTATTATCAAGTTCCAGTTTATGAGATGGAACTCGCCTGACACTTTCTGGTGACCAAGACCTAAAAATAAGTAGGACAGAGACCTGGAGTAAAACTAAATACTACTGCTCTGTTAAAGAAAAATAAATGACTTCTAATGCCATTCTTTTATACTCATAGACCAGTGTTTTGCTCAGAGAAGATTCCTTTGGCAGTATATGGGAACAAGAACAGAAACCCACAGATAGGCAGTGTGTAAAGAGTGAGGGATCTTGGAAGACTCAGACCTAACCGAGATGTCTTTTTCAAATCATTCCCCCTCAGTGCTCAGGAAATACTATGGAACAGGAGGCAGAAGGTTTGTAAGCACAAGAAGGAATATAGGACACCAAAGGAATAGAGTTTTCTAAACACAGTGGTACTGATGAACATACTGATTCTTATAGACTATGACTACAAGCACTGCATGAGTCTGGGACATACAGGATCCCACCTCTGAGAAGGGATGTAGATGCAAGCCTTCATCTCTACCCCAGAAGCTATATACAACTGAGAACAAATCTCAAATGAAAAGTTCAATTTTCTCTAATGGCATTTCACTTTTCTCTTTAGGGCAGGCCCCTGCCCAGCAGTAGATAGCCCACACACAATGAACTCAAGGTACTTTTGGAGTTTCTTTTTTTCAGAATGCTTTGTCAGGGCTTTTTTTCATACAGTTATTTCTGTATATATTACAGTATCTGTTTTGTGTTTTTATGGGGTTTCTATGTGTGCAAATGTGTATGCATCTGAATCTTCTATTATTTTACATTTCTTTGGCTAAATTTCCTCTTCTGATTTTTTTGTATCATCCTATTCTGGTTTGTTTTTGATTTATCATATTTGTTTTATTATTTTCTTATGTACTTTTTTCCTGAAGAAATGGAGAAAGGAACAATATGTGGGGGTGATTCTTAGAGGAGCTGGTGGAAGAAGGTCTACATTCAGAATATATTGAATAAAAATTGATTTTTAATAAAATAATGATACAATTGAAAAATAACTCATTAAAATGAGAGACAAATTATGATAAGAGCTCAGAAGATAAATTCCAATATAAATGCAAGCAGTAAAAGCTACCCCAAGATACTTGAGGTGGAAATAAGGATTCTATTAATAACTAGACAACAAATAATTTATGTCATATCTAGCAAATGCATTTATTTTACTTGTGTCCTAAGTATACTAATTAAACTGAATGGAAAAGTAATCCAGTTGGGCTGGAACAATGCCTCACAAGTTCAGAGTACTTACGGTTTTAGGGAAGACACCAGTTAATGTTCCATGAACAACATGGTCTTTTGGACATCTAGTAACTATTTCCAAAATATTTTATATCCTCTTATGACCTCTATGCTACAGTCACCACCCCTCCCACACACACACACAGAGAAAAACCTCAAACACCTCAGGTCAAAAATAAATAAACTGATAAAATGGGTAACTCACTTAATTTCCAGTGAAAATTTCAAAACATAGCTTTATAATTTGGGTATGGTTATTGCTAGACACTTCTACCTATGTGGATAGGTAAAATTAGGAATAGAAAATGAAAGAAATTATGTAGAAAAAACATAGATTTTTGACTAAAACATAATAGACAAAAGGTGTCACAATTGTTAAAGATCCTGATGTCAATAAGAAGATAAGTGTCCAACCATGGGGAGAGGCAACTTGAAGAATCACCTTTAGTAGAAAGACAGGGCATAAAGTGGAGGGACAGGTTGCCATCCTACAATCAAAACTCTGACAGGATTATTATTTATTATTCTGTCCTTTAGACAGAATTATTCCTGTTGAAAAGAACTTCAGGGACAAAAATTGATAAGAGCCTAAGGGAAAGGAGGTCCAAATTGAAACCTATCTCAAGGGGAGGCTCCAAGACCAGACACTATTACTGATCTATGATGTACTTCCAGACAGGAGCCTAGCATATCTGTCCCCGTGGAGGCCCTATAAGCAGCTGATTGAGACAAAAGCAGATACCTACACCCAAGCAATGCTTTGAAGTGGGGCAATCATGTTGTTGAATCAGAGAAAGGCTGGAAGAAGTTGAGGAGAGCAGCAACACATAGGATGTCCAATAGTCTCAAAAAACCTGGATCCCCAATATGTCTCAGGCACTTGGCCAACAACCAGGCAGCATACATTAGCTGATCTGAGGCCGATGATACATATACAGCAGAAGACTGCCTGGTCTATCCTCAGTGAAATGCACCTGACCCTCCAAAGACTTGAGATTCCAGGTTATAGGGAGGCCTGGCATGGTGTGGCAGATTGGAGACAGCCTCAGGGAGATGGTGTGGCAAATGGGATGAGGAAATGTCAGAGGGTGAACCAGGAGAGTAATAATAACTCTGGACTGTAAAAAAAGATTAAATGTAATAATAATAACAATAATAATAATTAGAAGAAGAAGAAGAAGAAGAAGAAGAAGAAGAAGAAGAAGAAGAAGAAGAAGAAGAAGAAGAAGAAGAAGAAGAAGAAGAAGAAGAAGAATTGTAAGACTTTGCATAGAAGCATCAGGAACTTGCTTTGGTGGAATTTCAGAGATTTGTTAGACTCCATCAGTCAAGTCCCCAGGTTCTCAACTCTAAAAATGTTTTCAAAGGAAATCCTTCAAAAGGAGGCAACTCCAAAGGCTCCCTGTGCAAACTGTGCTATTTCTGTATTTTCCCAAGGTCACCTACCCACACTATTTAGAAATCACTGCCTCGGAAGTCTGAAAGCATTAGATTACTGAGCAAGTTCAACAGAAACTGGAATTGCCAATGTGGTGGTGTTTTTTGTAGGCACTTTACATGAAGAAGTCATTGGGTTATGAAATATTGCATGTGAGGTCATCAAGGTGAACTGTGCATCAGGGTACAACAAACAGTCTGTAGGAAACATCAAAAGTACCTAATTTATTAAAATATGAGAATCATTTGGTAGTGAATATATGAAAAATGTTAAAATGGATATTTCCTGTCATTTAAGTTATATAAGCAACCATTAGTCTGCATGTTTGTTAGGAAATATGCATACTACTGATAATAATGTATATTTATCCACACAAAGTTATCAATGATTAATGCCATAGTATCTGGTTCATTAGCAGAAAACAGTTTGAGAGATATGGGCCTTGTCTTTTTAATATGGATTTCAATGCCTTATATGAGAGCAAATAGCTATGTAGAGCAGACATAAGAAAATATGCAGAGAAGTATTATACCAGTGGATTTTTAAAGCAATATCATAAGTAAAAGTCAACCTCTATTTAATAGTAGAATTGTGATTTATCCTTCTTCAATCCATTTCCCCATCTTGTCATACACACTGACAAGCAAACTCTGGGGTTCTATAAGCTATTATTTTAGACCTCAGGCTTAAGGGAAAACCATTTCCAGAAAGCTACAAGTGCTCAGAGTAATTAGGAGAGGGTCAAAGGACAAGAATAATTGCACTTTGTGTCCATTAAGCTCTGTCAACCTACTCAAATCATGTCAGAGGACCAAGGTCAATATTAGTTCAGTGGTATGTATATCAGATTTAGTCAGGAGACAGAGCACACATCAGTTGGTCAAAGGTAACTTAATAGAGAGACCTAGTAATATGCGAATTACATTGTTCATTTAATAAAAAATACCACTGTTACAGCCATGAAATAACGGTGTTTCAAATAATGAAAGAGATATAAGGTTCTATCATGAACTACATTGTATCCTTTCCAAATTGGATAGTTTTATAATAGTAGATAAGGGTACCTATAATAGACCAATTGTGCCTTCCCTGAATTAGAGGTCAAAGCCCTAAGCTCTAATGTTGAATGCATTTGGAAATAGAGCCCTTAAGGAGATAATTAAGAACAAATGAGGTCATAACGTAGGGGTGAAATCCAATAGAAGTAGAGTCCATTAAAGAGAAGGAAAAGAGGGTTTTCGGGGGAGGAGATGTGTGAAGAGCAAGGAAGGCAGTTGTCTTCACACTGGAAGGAACCACCTCAAATAAAACACCAAGAATACACTAAACGCCTCTGAAAATGTGAATAAGCTTAGTTTAAACTACTTAGCCTAGTCTATGACACTCCATAGTGTCTTTGGGTAGTAGAATGATTTATAGGTTCTTGATGCAGAGGGCCTGCTCAAATATTTGATCAGTAATTCCTAGTGCCCATAACAGCAATATATGATGGCTTAATCTTTTTAAAAAGCTATTTACCTAAGATATAAGATACAATTTGCTAAACACATGAAACTCAAGAAGAACTAAGACCAAAGTGTGGACACTTTGCCCCTTCTTAGAACTGGGAACAAAACACCCATGGAGGGAGTTACAGAGACAAAGTTTGGAGCTGAGACGAAAGGATGGACCATCTAGAGAATGCCATATCTGAGGATCCATCCCATAATCAGCTTCCAAACGCTGACACCATTGATACACTAGCAAGATTTTGCTGAAAGAACCCAGATAGAGCTGTCTCTTGTGAGACTATGCCGGGGCCTAGCAAACACAGAAGTGGATGCTCACAGTCAGCTATTGGATGGATCACAGGGCCCCCAATGGAGGAGCTAGAGAAATTACCCAAGGAGCTAAAGGGATCTGCAGTCCTATAGGTGGAACAACAATATGAACTAACCAGTACCCCGCCCCCCGCCCCCCCCCCCCCCCGAGCTCGTGTCTCTAGCTGCAAATGAGTCAGAAGATGGCCCAGTTGGCCATCAGTGAAAAAAGAGGCTCATTGGTCATGCAAACTTTATATGCCTCAGTACAGGGGAACAAAAGGGCCAAGAAGTGGGAGTAGGTGGGTGGGGAAGTGGGTTGGGGAACATGTGGGGGACTTTTGGGAAAGCATTGGAAATGTAAATGAAATAAATACCCAATAAAAATGTTATTTATCTATTTATCTTTTTACACTCCATATTTTATTCCACCCTCCTACTGCTCCAAATCCCATACCTCCTCTCCACCCTCCCTGTCATTACATGGATGTCCCCACTTCAACCCCACCTGAACTCTAAATTCCCTGGGGCCTCCAGTCTCTTGAGGATTAGGTGCATCATCTCTGAATGAACACAGACCTGGCAGTCGTCTGTGGTATTTGTGTTGGTGGCCTCATATAAGCTGGTGTATGCTGCCTGTTTGGTGGTCCAGTGTTTGAGAAATCTCAGAGGTCCATATTAACTGAGATTGCTAATCCTCTTACAGGGTCACCCTCCTCCTCAGCTTCTTTCAGTCTTTCCCTAACAACAGGGTTAAGCTGCCTGTGTCCATTGTTTGGGTAGAAATATTTGCCTCTGATTCTTTCAGCTGTATGTTGGGTCTTGAGGAGTACAGTCATACTACGTCCCTTTTTGTGAGCTCTCCATAGTCTCAGTAACAGTGACAGATCTTGGGACCTCCCCTTGAGCTCCATCCTTCTTTGGGCCCCTCTCTGGACCTTCTTTTCCTCAAGCTTCTCTCCATTTCCATCCCTGTAATTCTTTTAGACAGGAACAATTAAGGGTCAGAGTTGTGACTGTGGGATGACCCCTCCCACACTTGATGCCCTGTCTTCCTGCTGAAGGTGGGCTCTATAAGTTCCCTCTCCGTACTGTTGGGAGTTTCATCTAAGGTCCCTTCATTTGAGTCTTTAGAGTCTCTCACCTCCCAGGTCTCTGGTGTATTCTGGTGGGTCCCCCCAACCTCCTATTTCCAGAGCTTGCCAGTTTACATTCTATCTGCTGGCCCTCAGAACTTCAGTTCTTTTCTCTCACCCAATACCAGATCAGGTTCCGCACTATCACCCCCCACTCCCCATCCCCCACTCCTGCTGTCCTCTTTCCCTCCAGGTCCCTCCTTCCTTTCTCACTTTTAATTGCTTTCTTCTTCCTCCCAAGTGAGGCGTTCTCACTTGGGCACTTCACACTTTCAGCTTGTTGACCTTTCTGAGTTCTGTGGACTGTACATTGGATATTCTGTAACTCAGACCCAAAGGAACATTCATGGTATGTACTCACTAATAAATGGCTTAGCTTTTTTAATAACAAAGAAATCAACAAATAAGATGATTAATCATCATTGTTATCTTCATTGGAATTTAAATATCACTTGGGGGACCCAACTCTGGATTATTTTCAGAGTTTCAAGAGGAGTTTAACAGAAGAAGAAAAACCTATAAACTGTCATTGACTGGGTAACTGTGGTTTAAATCAATGAGTCCATGACTATTTTATTCCCTTTTCTGAGAGTCAAGCTTTCTCTATTGTGTCTTCATTTGTATTTAGATTCTTTGGTTCTGGGGAGTGTAACACAGGTATCTTGTATTTTATGACTAATATCCACTTACAAGACAGATGGAGGGAGAGAACTGGGTAGGAGAGGGGATGGGGAAAGAAATGTGTCGTTTCAGATACAGGTGTGGAGGTGTAGGAGAGATGGCCAAATGGCCAGGAGAATGAATGGAAATCTGTGACTGATTTGGGTGGTGCCATGGAGGGTATCTCCAGGACAGGACAATGGCCTGGGATAAGGGAGGTGCCCAAGAATCAATTGTAGTAACTTTATGACTTCACAGTATAGGGAATATGGAACCAGAAGAGACCACATGCTTAAGCCAGGCAGGAACCCCAGTGGAGTGATAGGTACACAAACCTACCCACAAAACTTTCAACCCAAAATTTATTCTCTCTACAAGAAATGCAGGGACGGGACAGGGAATAGAACAGACACTGAGAGAATAGCCAACCAATACTAGCCCAACTTGAGACCTATCCCATCGGCAAGCACCAATCCCTGATACTATTATTTATACTCTGTTAAGCTTGCATAGAGGAGTCTAGCATGGATGTCTTCTTAGAGGTCAAACCCAACATCTGACTCAGACAGATGCAGATATCCACAGCCAAAGAGTAGACAGAGCTTGGGGACTCTTATGAAAGAGTAGGGAGAAGAACTGAGGGCCCTTGAATGGGCTAAGAATGCCACAGGAAGACCAACGGAGTCAACTAACCTGGACCCTTGGGGCTCTCCGAGACTGAACCGCCAACCAAAGAGCATACAGTGGCTGGACCTAGGCCTCCCTGCACATATGTAGCAGATGTTCAATTTGATCTTCATGTAGGTTCCGAACAACTACAATAGGACTATCCCAAAAGCTGTTGCCTGTATTTGGGATATATTCTTTTAACTGGACTGCCTTGTTTGGCCTCAGTGGTAAAGGGTGAGTGAATTGATGTGGCAGGGTGTGGGGATACCCAGGTGGACCCACCCTCTCAAGGAAAGGGGAGGGAGGATAGAGGTAGGATTGTGGGAGGGGATGACAAGAAGTGGGGGAGTGAGAGTGATATAAAGTACAGTGAATAAAGAAATAAAGGAACAGCTGGGCAGTGGTGGCACATGCCTTTAATCCCAACACCTGGGAGGCATAAGCAAGCAGATTTCTGAGTTTGATGCCAGCCTAGTCTAGAGAGTGAGTTCCAGGACAGCAAGAGCTACACAGAGAAACCCTGTCTCTAAAAAATACAAAACAAAAGAAAATAAAACAAAAATGAAATAAAGGAACAAACAAACAAATGAACCTATGGAAAAATTTCCTATTCAAACCATAACATATAATAACCTATAAGCAGAAGTCTTCATTTATCTGTATTTTCTGGCTTTCCCTGTAAATTGATTGACCAGGTATCTCTAGGAACAACTACCATGAGTTCCACTCCATGTGGGGAAGAAACTGTGACAAAGCTTTGACTGTCCTAGAACTAAGTAAAATCTCTCTTAGTTACTTTGGCAGATAATGTTTATATCCAGGCAAGACATTTTATCAATAATACATTTAATTTAAATAACAGGACCAAGTGAGAATATTTCTAGGAAGATTTCAGAACCCTAGTTACTCTTTGAGTATGAAATCTATAGATAGATTAATTATCTGTGAGATTATCAATCAGTTTCCTCTCAGAAGTCTTATGAAGAAGTCAAAGTTTGTACAGCATGAAGAAGCCTAAATTTTAACTAGAATATCAAATATGGTTTTTAACTTTATCTTTATTAAAAATGTGCAGTCAGCAGTATATGCAGCCCATTAAAGACTACATCTAAAATATTCTAGGAATGTATCCTTCTGTATGTCCAAGTGCACAAAGCAAATGATTCGGGAATATAAATCGTGATGTTTAATACAGTGAAGACCAAAAGTTTGGATATTTTAGAGAAATTAATTTATACAAACAAGTATTATTAAATGTTATATAAATGTGCTTTCAAATATCCAAACAATAATTCCTTGTCTTATACATGCTAACTTACTCCTTAGTTTTTCTGACTCAATATTCTTCTTCTCTTTCTATTCTTCCACTGAAAAACACAAGTAACTTTGACTGTATTTTTCTATGAAGCCTCTGGCATCGTTGTGTTTTGCTGACTTACTTTCTATACATATCTAGTTCTTTTCATAAAGTAAGTCATCACAAAGGTTTTCACAACCTGACAATCTATACTTAAAAGAAATGGTGATACTATACAGTGACACTCTGGATCCAATGCACGGAGACCTGGATGACATCCCATATCTATCCTACCTAGACATACCTCTCTGTAAACTTTAAAATGGGTATGGAATGCAAACAGGAAAGGAACCTCACCATCACTGGGAAGAGAAGTCTAGACTGTTTATTTTATCAAGCCAGTGAGTGCACTGTTGATTAGTGTAGGACTGAACCACTCGGAGAAACAAACCAATGATACTCCCAATGAGGACAATAGCATCATTGGGATATATAGGGATGTCAAATATGCAGAAAAATAGAACATAAAGGGAGTGTTAGTGAGACTTCCATTTTCATATTCTTTGTTGTTGTTGTTGCCTTGAAATATGTGTAAAGTATTTCAGGTTATATTTAAATACATAAGTAAATGAGCTAGGTTTTAGGGTAGCTACAAGTAAGATAACACATTGAAAAAGTACATGTGAGACCCGATGAAGGGGAAGTAACAGAAGTGAATATAAAAATCCAACCTGCAGTAATTTAAAATAAAAGAAGTCAAAACAGCAGGGAAACAAGTGGTCTCAAGTTAACAAATAGTAAAGGTAAAATGAGTAGAAATTAAAGATTACAGACATTAGAAGATGAGCAAACCAAAATTTTCAGTTCTGTGATAAAATCCTATCAGATTGGTAGACTGGGTAAAAATTAAGTGTGCCTTCAAAGAGAGATTCTACCAAATTAAAAATGAAACATACTGTATATGGGATAGATCCCGAGGTGGGGCAATCTCTGGATGGCCTTTTCTTCAGTCTCTACTCTACACTTTGTCTCCATATTTCCTCCTGTGAATATTTTGTTCACATTTCTTTTTATAATGCATTTTTAATTATTAGATATTTTCTTTACTTACATTTCAAATGCTATCCCGAAAGTTCCCTATACCCTTCCCCCGACCTGCTCCCCTATCCACCCACTCCCACTTCTTGGCCCTGGCATTCCCCTGTACTGGGGCATATAAAGTTTGCAAGACCAAGGGGCCTCTCTTCCCAATGGTGGCCGATTAGGCCATCTTCTGCTACATATGTAGCAAGAGACATGAGCTCTGGGGGTACTGGTTAGTTGTTGTTCCACCTATAGTGTTGCAGACCCCTTCAGCTCTTTTGGTACTTTCTCTAGCTCCTCCACTGGGGGTCATGTATTCCATCCAATAGATGACTGTGAACATCCACTTCTGTATTTGCCAGACACTGGCATAGCCACACACGAGACAGCTATACCAGGGTCCCTTCATCAAAATCTTGCTGGCATATGCAATAGTGTCTAGGTTTGGTGGCTGATAATGGGATGGATCCCTGGGTAGAGTAATCTCTGGATGGTCTATCCTTTCATCTTAGCTACAAACTTTGACTCTGTAATTCCTTCCATGGGTATTTTGTTCTCTATTCTAAGGAGGAATGAAGTATCCACACGTTGGTCTTCCTTCTTGATTTTCTTGTGTTTTGCATATTTGTTCACATTTCTAGAAAGCACTGAAGCATCCCATTTTGGTTTTCCTTCTTCTTAGTCTTTATATGTCTGTGAGTTGAATCTTGGGTATTCCAAACTTTTGGGCTAATATCCACTTACCAGTGAGTACATACCATTTTTATTCCTTTGTGACTAAGTAACATCACTCAGAATGATATTCTTAAGTTACATCCAAGTGTCTGTGAATTTCATGAATTGCTTGCTGATAGAAGCCTGATATGACTGTCTCCTGAGAGGCTCTGCCAGAGCCTGACAAATATAGAGGAGGAAGCTCACAGCCAACCATTGGACGAAGCTCAGAGGTCCCAGATGGAGGAGTTGGAGAAGGGACTGAAGGAGCTGAGGGGGTTTGCAGCCCCATGGAGGTAGCAACACTGTCAACAGGCTAGGCACCTCCCCTCAGAGCTCCCAGGGACTGGACCACCAACCAAAGAACACATGGCACTGGCCACATATGTGGCAGAAGATGATTTTGTTGGATATCAGTGGTAGGAGAGACCCTTGGGCCTAAGGGTGTTAAATGCCTCAGTATAGGGAAATGCCAGGGAGGGAGGATGGGAGTGGATGTGTCAGGATGCACCCTCATAGAGGCAGGGGGAAGGGGTATGTTATTAGGGGATTTCCAAAGGAAAAACATGGAAAGGGGAAAACATTTGAAATGTAAACAAAGAAAATAGCTAAGAAAAAAATAAAAAAATAATAAGGAAAAAAATGAAACATACTTTACAGAAAAATTGTCAAACATCAATCAAACAGATGCTTACTTAGCTATGTTTGTCAAGGTACTTTTTAAAGTCATATTGTCATTGAAAGTAATTATTATTCAGAATAATTTGTTTAAATCACCAGTCTTTCTTTAAACCATCACACCTCTATGTCTCTACAAATATGCCTTGGGGTGGAGAGATAACTCAGTAGATAACGCATTTTTGGAACAAGAGGAAGAACCTGAGATTATATGCTCAAACACAGGTAATTACTAGAGGAGTATGGTAGTCCTTCTCTAATCCCAGGATGTGAAATGATGACACAGAATCTCAGACCAAGATAGGTAATGAGATTGTCTGAGTATTCTATTCTGGTTTCAAGTGAGAAATCTATCATCAATCTGTAAGGTTTAGTGACAATAAAGAACTCAATTGACATATTTCAGGCCCCTACATAACTTACACAGATAAAGGAACTTAAACACATAAACATGCACATCACATACACATACTGGCATGCCAAAGTAATTTTTGTAAATTTGTTGGTGTGTTTGTTTTTTAGAGAAGACCTCACTCTATAGATCTGGCAGACTGTTATCTCACACTCTTATTCCTCAGATTTCTTGTAGCTGGGATTGCATGGTTTAAGGTCTCTTCATTTCATATTAAAAACTTAGTTGATAGTGAACTATTTAATCCATAAAGTGAAAGATATATATATATATATATATATATATATATATATATATATACATGTATTATATAAACACACACACACATATATATATAATTGTATTTTAATACAGTTAATGTTGAAAGATACAATTTACTACTGTGTGGTTAAATGTCTCTAATAATAAAGAATTTTGTAAATTATACAAAGAGTGCCCTTGAATTTTAATAGTCTGAGATTTTCTTCACATAAAATTCAGCTAAAAAAAATTCAATCTATGGACATCTGATCAAGCCAGATGTTGTTGTTCTTTGTTTTTTGTTTGGTTGCTTGTTTACACATCATTGCATAGGTTTAGAATGTTTTCTTCTCTTTCAGTGCAAGTAAGACACTATGTGCTGGTCACACTAAATATAATTAGGCAGTCATACAGGCATTTCTAGCATGTGACATGAAAGAAAAGAACAAAGAAGAAGAGCCCTGGCATGTAGTAGATATTTAATATGTGCTTTTGAATACATAGGCAGACATTAACTTCATTTCTAAAAACCTCATGAAGTAGTTGCAAGTTTTATGAGAGGAAGCCAGAAAATCTGAAATCTTTAAACTAATTTAACTGTTCACCTTTACTTAGCACAGCTGGGTTATAAATTCAATGGCTATGAATTTGTCTTGATTGCATCTTCCAAACTACCTTCTGTTCAATGAGTGTCTTAGTCAGGGTTTCTATTCCTGCACAAACACCATGACCAAGAAGCAAGTTGGGGAGGAAAGGGTTTATTCGGCTTACACTTCCATACTGCTGTTCATCACCAAGGAAGTCAGGACTGGAACTCAAGCAGGTCAGGAAGCAGGAGCTGATGCAAAGGCCATGGAGGGATGTTCTTTTCTGGCTTGCTTCCCCTGGCTTGCTCAACCTGCTCTCTTATAGAACCCAAGACTACCAGCCCAGAGATGGTCCCACCCACAAGGGCCCTTTCCCCCTTGATCACTAGTTCAGAAAATGCCTTACAGTTGGATCTCATGGAGGCAATTCCTCAACTGAAAGTCCTTTCTCTGTGATAACTCCAGCTGTGTCAAGTTGACACAAAACTAACCAGTACAATGAGCAATAGAATATCAATGCAAAACCCACTAATTTCAAGGTGTCTTGCTTAATCCTTCTCCACTTAAAATTGCAATGTTTTAACTGAAATAATCTTTATTTAACACTTTTTGTTTGAGGCATTTAACTGGTCTTGACATATTAGACTCTGTGAACTTAGATTATCCTTTCATGGCTCTTAGTAACACTTCAAGGAAAAAAATACTATATATATATAAGTATATATATATATTTATTAAAGAAATTTAAAGAAATATTGAACAAGGCTAGGATGTCATTGGATGGTACATAAGTGAACAATTAGACATAATTAATAATAATATAAAACAAGTCTTCATAGCTACTATAAAGAATACTTTACTAACTGCCCGATGCCCCTAAAGACAAAACAATCAAATATCTGCTCTTTATAATAGAAGACATATAAACATAAGCATTCATCATTACAGATGATCCTTTGTATATCTATGTTCAATATACTAATATGGAATCAACATATCATAAAAGTGGATACAAGAAGGAGAAGTTCATAAAAACATGAAGGAGTAGGCAAACTTTCATCAGAAAATTAGGAGCAAATGGTGAGGAGAATCATAGTTAACAAAATTCTCATCCAGTCATCTGAGAAAGTTCTGAAGTCAGAAGTATATTTCAAAGGCAGACATGGCAAGTGTCTACAATATGCAAAGGGGATTGGCAGGCTTACTGATGAAAAGGGAATAAAAGAAATTGTTTAAAGGAAAACCTCAGTTTTGAGTACACACCGTATTAAGTATGTAGACTATTATGTTCACATATGCATGAACGGGCACACACACACACACACGCTCACACACTCAAACCTTTCAACATAGCTTTACTTGAATATAGATATGTAACAGAATTTGCAGAAAATCCATTGAGAATCTTTACTTTTCCCGTTTTAGTTTTCTTTTGATCCTTGAATAACTGTTTGTGAACAAAACTAAACAAAACTTGTCAGTGCCACTGAAGACATGGCTGATGATTAAATGCCTTTAACAAGGCCCCTACCCTCTAAGTTTGTTACTCATTTTGGCTAAATAACTGGACTTGTTATTGCTGGACTCCTAGTGGATATGAATCAAGTTTCATACTTTCATTTATGTCCATGGTTACCCAATGGTAAGTAAACATTAGCAGCTATGATTATTTTCTAGGACTGAAGACATCAGAAGTCCTAGTAGTTTTCAACGGCCCATTTTATCAAATCAGAGGGAATTCCTTCACGAGGGGCGGAGAGCAAATCTCTTTTGCCCCTTTAGGCTCTCCGTACTTTCAAGATTCCAACTTCCTGTATAGCAATCTCCTTGGAGGAGATTCAACATGGGAGCACCGCTTGCATCTATTTCTGCCATCTCAGGAATATAAGGAAATAGTTTGGATTCAAGCAGAAAACCAAAAAGGCTGCACTTCCTCCCACTGAGCCATTTTATACTTAGAGACATGCTTTCAGAATGCAGCTGGTTTTTGAAGGGCGTACTGCTCGGAAGTATCATCTTTGCCTTCATCACAGTGCTTGGACACTTTAGGATAGGTCACAGGAACGGGGTAAACCACCACAAGCATCACCACCTGCAAGCCCCTCACAAAGATGTCTTGAAAATGTCCGAGGCTGAACGCCTGGAACTCAGTAACAGCTTACGAGTGTACTGTATCATTCTTGTAACACCCAGCCATGTGAGTCTGTGGGCTGCAGTTAAGGAGACTTGGATCAAACACTGTGACAAAGCCGAGTTCTTCAGTACTGAACATGTTTCAGGACTTGAGTCAATTACTGTGAATGAGAATAGCACCTCATTGATGATGATAAAAGCTTGCACGTATGCCTTTGAGAAATACAAAGACCAATATAGCTGGTTCTTTCTCACATATCCCACTACATTTGCTGTTATTGAAAACTTAAAGTATTTTTTGTTAAGAAAAGATCCATCACAACCTTTCTATCTGGGTCACACTGAACACATTGGAACTCTTGACTATGTGACTATGGAGGGAGGGGTTGTCTTAAGTTTAGAATCAGTGGAAAGACTCATCGGCTGTTTCAAGATCACGCAAAGGTGTCTCTATAAGGAAACACCGATTCTGAAGTTTTCTGAAGATCAGCAGCTTGCAATCTTCCTGAAAGTGGTGGGAGTGTTTGCAGAAAATGCTGAAGATGTGGAAGGAAAAAATTTATTTAATAAAAATACTATTGGGATGCTTATCAAAGAGGCAATGGCAGATTACCCAAATGAGATCGTACAAGGATGCTGTTCTGATATGGCCATTTCTTTCAGTGGACTGACTCCTAATCAGATGCATGTGATGATGTACGGGGTATACCGTCTTAGGGCATTTGGACATGGATTCAGTGATGCATTGTACTTTTTACCTCCAAATGGTTCTGACAATGATTGAAAAAAGTAAGATCCTGTATTTAATAACCACAGGTGCCATTCAAGTTGCAGTAATAGCACAATGAACTCAGTAGCATATTTCTTTTCTAGTCCAGTCATACTATGTTGCCCTACATTAAATTTTTTTTTTTCTTTTGGTTTTTTCGAGACAGGGTTTCTCTGTGTAGCCCTGGCTGTCCTGGAACTCACTTTGTAGACCAGGCTAGCCTCGAACTCAGAAATCCGCCTGCCTCTGCCTCCCGAGTGCTGGGATTAAAGGCGTGCGCCACCACACCCGGCTAAAATTTAATTTATTTTCTTAAATGGGATGGACTTTTCCCTTAAACTTGTAACATGTCACTTGTAACATGTGACATGTGTTACAGAAAAATGCTTTCATTATATGCTTTGGTTATTACAGTAGTGTAAATAAAGGATATTTATATGAGTATATTTGTTTTAAACAAATAATTATAAACATTAAAATCTGTGGTATGATTTTGCTTATTCACTTTAGACATTTTACAACTTTCTTGGGTTTCTAATATACATAAATAAAATTTCATCTAATGAAACACATTTTGTAAGAAACAAAACAAAAAACAAACAAACAAAATCCTTCACTCAGAGGCATATACTATCCGCTGAACAACATTCCACTTATCAAATGACACATAACCAATCTACTTTTAATTTATATGTTTTAAGTGGCAATGCATCTCTGTGACTTACTTGAACATGAACTTAGGCACTAGTTAAGGACTATTTTGAAGAAACACTCAAAAATCACATTATGTGGTTATGTACAAAAGTTCACATAAAGTATTGATGAAAAAAGTTAGAAGCCCCAGAAATGCAATGGTGTCTTAGTCAGTGTTCTAAAAGTCATTAAGCTACATTGGAAAACTTTGTATTTCTAAGGCATCCTTTTAAATCCATTGGCTGAAACAGGAAGCATTGGTTTGTATGTGTCCACTCGTAATTGGACTGAGCACAGGGTCCCCAATGGAGGAGTCAGAGAAAGGACTGAAGGAGCTAAAAGGGTTTGTAACCCCATATGAAGAACAGCAATATCAACCAACCAGATCCCCTCAGAGGTTAAGGGATCCATGGATCCAGCCACATACCTGGCAGGAGATGGTCTTGTCTGTCATCAATGGGAGGAGAAGCCCTTGGTCCTGTGAAGGCTCAATGCCCCAGTGTAGGGCAATGCAAGGGTGGTGAGGTGGGAGTAGGTAGGTGGGAGGGAGAGCATCCTCATAGAAGCTGGAGAAGAGGGCATGGGGGTTCTGAAGGAGAATCTGGTAAAGGGGATAACATTTGAAATGTAAATAAATAAAATATTCAATCAAATATAGAGAAATAATAATTTCCCGCAAATGTATTAGAAGTGTTAGTTCCCATGATGTATATAAAGGAGAAAGAACACCAATAACTCTAATGACTTCATGTTCAGTTATTTACTAAGGAAATCTGAATAGTCTTACCATTCTATTTAAAGCAAGGTGGTGACTTATAATGTTAAACTCTTTGAAATATGCTGATATAAAAATATATAAAGGTTCAGGGAGAAAAGAAGCAAGACACTCAGCACCTACTCTGGGTGCCAGTAGAATGAGCTAACATGTAATGGAGAGAGGGGAAAGAGAGGGTACATGGTGGAGAGATGGCAGAGAAAGTCATGAAGTTCATTTTAGAGAACTATAGGCTTGAAGGCAGTGAGGCACAGACAGACATGAGAAAGCCATAGTGAGGTTTTGACCGAGGTTGTCACAGAGGGACATATATTGATCTGAGGTCCTGCTTCAACTGGGATCTGGTTCAGATCTGGTTAGTACTGTGTTAGTACTAAAGTCCATGCAGATATCCTTGGTCTGGATTGCTACATAAGGACTCTACTACTCTCTTAGCACAGTAGAGATGACACTCAAAGACTGTGAGTGGGTTTGCTGGCACTGAAGGTATGAGCATAGGGCAGCTGTTCCTGTCACTTGTCTGTCTTGCAGTGGTAGAGTCAAGGAAGAGGTGCCCTCCCCACTTTGTATCTTGTCACTTCTAGTATATGGGAGAGCTGATTCCTGTGGGAGGTCTGGCCCTTCACTCTCTGGATCATGGGAGAACAGGCCCTGCATTGTGCCTTTGCAGAAAAGTAGAGCTGGCCCTGGCGTCTGGTGTGGTGGTTGAGCCAGACAAGAAAATATAAAAGCCCAAGAGATGAATCTGCCTATTACTCACTGCAGCATTTATATGTATAGCAACCCAGGATGTTGATAATGGCATATATCTATTATAACTGTATCATACAGAATGATATATGATTAGTAAGTACTTTATTTTGATCCATCAATTCATTCTTCTTTGCAATAAATAATAGAATTCAAGAAAAGATTTATGGGTATCCAAAAATACCATAGGACATATGAGACTGGAGTTGTGGTGTCAGAAGTAAAAAATTATGCACTAGATACAAAAAGCAAAGTATAATAGTTACTGGAATATGAAAGAAACTTAAAAAAAAACACTACTGGGCAATATGGGATATGGGACAATTAAGAGAATTAAGCCAACAGATATATCTGTGAAATCCATCTGAACAACCTGCCCTAAACTACATCGTCTTGTGGCATGAAGGACACCTTGGGAATTCAACACTCTTCCTCCCAGAACAGGTATACAAAGGGAGCAATTATATAATGTCAAATAGACTAGTAATTTTTTTATCCAAAATGGTAATTCAAATCATTGATATTTGGGGTTTGCAATATTTATTAGATTTTATTCTATGTATATCTTTGCCTTGTTGGGTGATTTACTCTTATTTTGGAATGTGGATATATTTCATTTAATGTTTATGTTTCAGTCCATGCATTCAACAACCTCCAAATACTAAATAAATGTTAAGATATGAAATATAAACCTTTATTATAAGTTTTGTGTTTGTGAGTATGCATGTACACCTATACTATGTTAGTGTAGTGGACCAGGCTTAGCTTCATAAGAATGAATTAACTTCCATTATGTTTGCATCATTGCTCTTTGAAGTGTAAATAATGGGATGTCTTGCTACTCCACATGCTCACTGGTATTTAATGTAGCCACTGCTTTTCAATCATCCCAGAAAGTGTTTGGTGGTTCATTGTTATTTCAATGAATTTTTATTTTTGTTAATTCACTTTTCTGTATAGAATGTTGAAGGACATTCCATATATTGATTGTCCTCTCTATTTTCTCTTTGCTGAAGAACTAAGATCAAAGAGTGATGCTAGGTTGACTCTCCTAAGAGTTCACATTCTAAACTTCTTACTTTGGTATTTCTGTTTGAAATTTTATTTGGGAATAGCATCATTTTTACACATACTTGAGAGGAGTCCATTGATGAAGTGTACTCTTACTCTAAATTAGGTGCTGTCTTCAGAAAAGGGGGAATTTTAACACAGGCAAGAAAATTGGGTTTAGCAAATTGGAAAGCAACAACACTGAAATGCTTCTAGAAGCCAAAGATTAATGATGGTTATATTAAGTCAGTGAAAAATTGTCACAGAGCCCTAAGAATGACAAATTTCCTAATTTTTTGAATATAGATGTGAGATCATGAAAATACAAACAACTAAATTTCAATTTTTGAGTCACTGACTTTGTGGAGTCTGTTATGGCAGCTTTTACAAATTTATAAACTAGTCAAAATGGAGATGTTGATATAGGAGAAAAAATGAACTTTCTATTTTACTGTTGATTTTTGCCAGCTATTTTTAATTTGTAGATATAAGTCTTTGATCAGATATGAATTTACCTGAGTGTTTTCTTCCAGTCTAAAGTTTGCTTTTAAATTAATCACTTAATGTGTAAATGGGGAAAAAAAAACTTCAAAGAAGCCTAACTTACTGAGTTTAATATACTCTGCACTTGGAATCTCATCTGAAATTCTATCACCAAACACAAGGTTAATTTGATTGATTCCCGTGTTATCCAAGAAGTTTTATACTTCCATGTTATGCATTTAAGTCTGGTGTGTGTGTGTGTGTGTGTAAATGAAGTTCCAATACAGAGCTTCCCCCTTTTTTTCCTTCTTTGAATGTGTGTATCCACTCTTTCGAATATAATTGTTTGAAGACTCTCTTCTCTTCATTGAAATTACTTCACTTTATATTAAAAGTTAAATTATCATTATTTTTAAGCAGTTTTAAAGCTCTATACTTTTTCCCTAAAGTATGTCACCATTTTGGCATATACAACATGAATTCCAAAACTGTAACTTTACAGTAGAGCCTAATGTTATGTGCTTTTCTTTTAGGGTGGTATTCTCTTCAATATTATGTTGATTAGTTCAGGTGTTCTTCTGTTCATATATATTATTTAACTAAATTCTGTTGACAATTGTGAAATAATTTATGACACTTTTAATTATTGTTGAATGTCTTGTGCACTCTGTGTCAGCATTACCTATCAATAAAAAGCTGATGGCCTATTTTTAAGAGGCAGGAAGAAATAGGTGGGAGTTCTGGTAGAGAGCAACTCTAAATATTTGCCAAGTATAGGAAGATTTGCCTCTGATTATGAGAAAAGCAGACACATGAAACTCAGGAGAGATACCTAGCCTTATGAAAGACTTAGACTAGTTCAAACAGGATAATTGATTCACATGTTATCATGAATCAACCAAAACTTATGGCCTAGACATTTATTCATAAATAAATGGAGAACTCCTGTGTTTCAGATTATAAAGTTTTTTCTGAATGTGCACAGGAAAGTCAGAATATCATGCTTCTCTCTTAACTAGATGCCAGTGTTGAGGCTACAACAACTTCTGGTGTTAAATTTTGATTTTTCACAATATATCGATCAAGTTAAAACTGAATGTATCACAATACTGGCTCTTCGGTTTAGAATAGTTAAAAATGCAGAAGTAAAATGATATGTCTCTGTCTATACCCAGGTACAGTTCAAGAAAACAGACCATAATAGTGAAAAAGTCAAGGCATCAGGACCTTAAAACACGGTCATATGACATGCACATTCAAGAAACCAACAATGATGAATGCATGTAGACTTGTAGTTCTATTTCTCTAACCATAAAATCAGGGATCCCAACCAAGAAAAGGTACTACGCATATTGAGATCGTCATTCTACATCTTATCACTTAGTTACTGAACGAACAAAATCTTCAAAGTATGCCTAGAGACTTGTGTATCTTACCAACCTTCTTTATAAAGCTGCTGTCCCTTTGCATTGCTGATTTACTTTAAACTTTATTGTATACATTCTACTGCATATTAATTCTTATATTGTCTTTCTGCTTTATTTTTTTACTAAAACAACAACAAAAATCCCCAAATTTCGAGTCTGATCAGGCAAGAGTGTGGACTACAGAGTTGGTCTGCCACAAAGCTTCTAAGGCAGACCCCTTTTCTGGCTGCAGACATCCGGGCACATTCCCTGCTAGAGGAGAGGTCTCTGCCCAGCCCCGGAGGGTGTTGCCAGGGAAGCTGCAGGAGCCATCTTGGTTCCCATATCCCACGGAGACTAGTCTGCACAGGTGAAAGTGTGGACTACTGAAGCTAACAGCTTCTGGGACAGGCCCTGTTTCAGGCCTTCATCCTCTGCCAGGAGGCAAGTCTGAACGCCAGATATCTGTGCACCTTCCCAGAAAGAGGAGAGCTTGCCTACAGAGAGTGCTTTAACCATTGAAACTCAGGAGAGATCTAGTCTCCCAGGTCTGCTGGTAGAGGCTAAGAGAAACACGAAAGGAACAAGCTCTAACCAGAGACAACTATAACAACTGACTCCAGAGTTTACCAGATAGCAAAAGAGAGACATATGAATCTTACTAACAGAAACCAAGACCACTCACCATCATCAGAACCCAGCACTCCCACCTCAGCCAGTCCTGGGTACCCCAACACACCTGAAAAGCAAGACCCGGATTTAAAGGCATATCTCATGATGATGGTAGAGGACATCAAGAAGGACTTTAATAACTCACTTAAAGAAATACAGGAGAACACTGCTAAAGAGTTACAAGTCCTTAAAGAAAAACAAGAAATCACAAACAAAGAGGTACAAATCCATGAAGAAAAACAGAATAACACATCCAAACAGGTGATGGGAATGAACAAAACCATACTTCACATAAAAAGGGAAGTAGACACAATAAAGAAAAACCAAACTGAGGCAATGCTGGAGATAGAAACCCTAGGAAAGAAATCTGGAACCATAGATGTCAGCATCAGCAACAGAATACAAGAGATGGAAGAGAGAATCTCAGGTGCAGAAGACTCCATACAGACCATGTGCACAACAATCAAAAAAAAAATGCAAAATGCAAAAAAAAAACTAACTCAAAACATCCAGGCAATACAGGATACAATGAGAAGACCAAACCTAAGGATAACAGGAGTAGATGAGAATGAAGATTTTCAACATAAAGGACTAGCAAATATCTTCAAAAAAATTATAGAAGAAAACTCCCAAACCTAAAGAAAGAGATGCCCATGAACATACAAGAAGCCTATAGAACTCCAAATAGACCGGACAAGAAAAGAAATTACTCCGGACACATAATAATCAGAACAACAAATGCACTAAATAAAGATAGAATAAAAAAACGCACTAAGGGAAAAAGGTCAAGTAGCATATAAAGGAAAGCCTATCAGAATTACACCAGATTTTTCACCAGAGGCTATGAAAGACAAAAGATCCTGGACAGATGTTATACAGACACTAAGAAAAAACAAATGACAGCCCAGGCTACTATACCCAGCCAAACTTTCAATTTCTGTAGATGGAGAAACCAAAGAATTCCATGAAAAACCCAAATTCACACATTATCTTTCCACAAATCTAGCCCTTCAAAGGATAATAACAGAAAAAACAAACAAGCAAACAAACAAACAAACAAAAAAACATACAAGGATGGAAACTACGTCCTAGAAAAAGCAAGAAAATAATCCTTCAACAAACCTAAAAGAAGACAGCCACAAAAAAAAAATGCCAACTTTAACAACAAAAATAATAGGAAGCAACAATTATTTTTCCTTAATATCTCTTAATACCAATGGACTCAACTCCCCCAATAAAAAGACATAGACTAAAAGACTGGCTACACAAACAGGACCCAACATTCTGCTGCTTACAGGAAACCCATCTCAGGGAAAAAAACAGACACTACCTCAGAATGAAAGGCTGGAAAACAATTTTCCAAGCAAATGCTATGAAGAAACAAGCTGGAGTAGACATTCTAATATCTAATATCTTCCAACCTAAAGTTATCAAAAAAGACAAGGAAGGGGACTTTATACTCATCAAAGGTAAAATCTTCCAAGAGGAAATCTCAATTCTGAATATCTATGCTCCAAATACAAGAGCAGCCACATTCATTAAAAAAAAAAAAAAAAAAAAAAAACTTTAGAAAGCTCAAAGCACACATTGCACCTCCCACAATAATAGTGGGAGACTTTAACACACCACTTTCATCAATGGACAGATCATGGAAACAGAAACTAAACAGGGACACAGTGAAACTAACAGAAGTTATGAAACAAATGGATCTAACAGATATCTACAGAACATTTTATCCTAAAATGAAAGGATATATCTTCTTCTCAGATCTTCACAGTACCTTCTCCAAAATTGACCATATAATTGGTCACAAAACAGGCCTCAACAGATACAAAAATATTGAAATTGTCCCATGCATCCTATCAGATCACCATGGACTAAGGCTGATCTTCAATAACAACATAAATAATAGAAAGCCAACATTCACATGGAAACTGAGCAACACTCTTCTCAATGATACCTTGGCCAAGGAAGGAATAAAGAAAGAAATTAAAGACTTTTAAAAGTTTAATGAAAATGAAGCCACAACATACACACACTTATGGGACATAATGAAAGCGTTTCTAAGAGGAAAACTCATAGCTCTGATTGCCTCAAAAAAGAAACTAGAAGAGAACACACACTAGCAGCTTGACTACACACGTAAAAGCTCTAGAACGAAAGGAAGCAAATTAACACAAGTAGAGTAGATGGTAGGAAATAATCAAACTCCGGGGCAAAATAAACCAAGTGGAAACAAAAATAACTATTCAAAGAATCAACCAAACAGGAGATGGTTCTTTGAGAAAATCAACAAGATAGATAAACCCTTAGCTAAACTCACTAGAGGGCACAGGGACAGCATCCTAATTAACAAAATCAGAAATGAAAAGGGAGACATAACAAAAGATCCTGAAGAAATCCAAAACACAATCAGATCCTTCTACAAAAGGCTATACTCAACAATACTGGAGAACCTGCATGAAATGGACAAATTTCTAGAAAGATACCAGGTACCAAAGTTAAAGCAGGATCATGTTACTGATCTAAATAGTCCTATATCGCCTAAAGAAATATAAGCAGTCATTAATATTCTCCCCCTCCCATAAAAAAACAGGACCAGATGGGTTTAGTGCAGAGTTCTATCAGACCTTCAAAGAATATGTAATTCCAGTTCTTCATAAACTATTCCACAAAATAGAAGGAAAAGGTACTTACTCAACTCATTCTATGAAGCCACAATTACTCTGATACATAAACCACAGAAAGACCCAACAAAGATAGAGAGCTTCAGACCAATTTCCCTTATGAATACCACTGCAAAAATACTCAATAAAATTCTCGCTAACCAGATGTGGTGAGGCTGTGGAGAAAGAGGAACACTCCTCCATTGTTGGTGGGATTGCAAGCTTGTACAACCACTCTGGAAATCAGTCTGGCGGTTCCTCAGAAAATTGGACAGAGTACTACCGGAGGATCCTGCAATACCTCTCCTGGGCATATATCCAGAAGATGTCCCAACCGGTAAGAAGGACACATGCTCCACTATGTTCATAGCAGCCTTATTTATAATAGGCAGAAGCTAGAAAGAACCCAGATCCCCCTCAACAGAGGAATGGATACAGAAAATGTGGTACATTTACACAATGGAGTTCTACTCAGCTATTTAAAAAAATGAATTTATGAAATTCCTAGCCAAATGGATGGACCTGGAGGGCATCATCCTGAGTGAGGTAACCCAATCACAAAGGAACTCGCACAATATGTACTCACTGATAAGTGGATATTAGCCCAGAAACTTAGGATACCCAAAATATAAGATACAATTTGCTAAACGCATGAAATTCAAGAAGAACGAAGACCAAAGTGTGGACACTTTGCCCCTTCTTAGAAATGGGAACAAAACACTCATGGAAGGAGTTACAGTGACAAAATTTGGAACTGTGACGAAAGGATGGACCATCTAGTGATTGCCATATGCAGGGATCCATCCCATAATCAGCTTCCAAACGCTGACACCATTGCATACACTAGCAAGATTTTGCTGAAAGGACCCAGATATAGCTGTCTCTTGTGAGACTATGCCAGGGCCTAGCAAACACAGAAGAGGATGATCACAGTAATCTATTTGATGGATCACACGGTCCCCAATGGAGGAGCTAGAGAAATTACCAAGGAGCTAAAGGGAACTGCAACCCTATAGGTGGAACAACAATATGAACTAACCAGTACCCTGGAGCTCTTGTCTCTAGCTGCATATGTATCAAAAGATGGCCTAGTCGGCCATCACTGCAAAGAGAGGACATGCAAACTTTATATGCCCCAGTACATGGGAACGCCAGGGCCAAAAAGGGGGAGTGGGTGGGTAGGGGATTGGGAAGGTGGGTATGGGGGACTTTTGGGATAGCATTGAAAATGTAAACGAGGAAAATACCTAATAAAAAAATAAATTATAAAAAAAATAATTCTTGATAACCGAATCGAAGAACACATCAAAACAATCATTCATCCTGACCAAGTATGTTTCCTTCCAGGGATGCAGGGATGGTATAATATACGGAAATCTATCAATGTAATCCATTATATAAACAAACTCAAAGACAAAAACCACATGATCATCTCATTAGATGAGGAGAAAGCATTTGACAAAATCCAACACCCATTCATGATAAAAGTCTTGGAAAGATCAGGAATTCAAGGCCCATACGTAAACATGATAAAAGCAATCTACAGCAAACCAGTAGCCATCATCAAAGTAAATGGAGAGAAGCTGGAAGCAATCCCTCTAAAATCAGGGAATAGACAAGGCTGTCCACTTTCTTCCTACCTATTCAATATTGTACTTTAAGTCCTAGCCAGAGCAATTTGACAACAAAAGTAGATCAAAGGGATACAAATTGGAAAGGAATAATTCAAAATATCACTTTTTGCAGATGATATGATAGTATATATGTGACCCTAAAAATTGAACCAGAGAACTCCTAAACCTGATAAACAGCTTCAGTGAAGTAGCTGGATATAAAATTAACTCAAACAAGTCAATGGCCTTTCCCTACGCAAAGGATAAAAAGGCTGAGAAAGAAATTAGGGAAACAACACCCTTCTCAATAGTTACAAATAATATAAAATACCTTGGTGTAAGTCTAACTAAGGAAGTGAAGATCTGTATGATAAGAACTTCAAGTCTCTGAAGAGAGAAATTAAAGGTCTCAGAAAATGGAAAGTTCTCCCATGCTCATGGATTGGCAGGATCAATATAGTAAAAATGGCTATCTTGCCCAAAAGCAATCTACAGATTCAATGCAATCTCCATCAAAATTTCAACTCAATTCTTTAACGAATTAGAAAGGACAATCTCCAAATTCATCTGGAATAACAAAAAACCTAGGATAGCAAAAACTCTTCTCAAGGATAAAAGTATCTCAGGTGGAATCATCATGCCTGACTTAAAACTGTACTACAGATCAATTGTGATAAAAACTGCATGGTACTGGTATAGCGAAAGACAAGTAGACCAATGGAATAGAATTGAAGACCAAATACGAACCCACCCACCTATGGTCACTTGATCTTTGAAAAGGGAGCTAAAACAATCCAGTGGAAAAAAAGACAGCATTTTCAACAAATGGTGCTGGCAAAACTGGCAGTTATCATGTAGAAGAATGTGAAATGATCCATTCCTATCTCCTTGTACAAAGGTCAAATATAAGTGATCAGGGAACTCCACATAAAACCAGAGTCACTGAAAATTATAGGGGAGAAATTGGGAAAAAGCCTGGAAGATATGGGCACAGGGGAAAAATTCCTGAATAAAACCGCAATGGCTTGTGCTGTAAGATTGAGAATCGAAAAATGGGACCTCATAAAATTGCAAAGCTTCTGCAAGGCAAAAGCCACCATCAATAAGACAAAAAGGCCACCAACAGATTTGGAAAGTGTGTTTACCTATCCCAAATCAGATAGGGGACTAATATCTAATATACATAAAGAACTCAAGATGGTAGACTATTGAAAATCAAATATCCCCATTAAAAACGGGGCTCAGAGCTATACAAAGAATTATCACCTGAGGAATACTGAATGGCTGAGAAGCACCTGAAAAAATGTCCAGCATCCTTAATCTTCAGGAAAATGCAAATCAAAACAACCCTGAGATTCCACCTCACAACAGTCAGAATGGCTAAGATCAAAAATTCAGGTGACAGCAGATGCTGGCAATGATGTGGAGAAAGAGGAACACTCCTCCATTGTTGGTGGGATTGCAAGCTTGTACAACCACTCTGAAAATCAGTCTGGTGGTTCCTCCAAAACATTGGTCATAGTACTACTGGAGGATCCTGCAATACTACTCCTGGGCATATATCCAAAAGATGTTCCAAGAAGGGCACATACTCCACTATGTTCATAGCAGCCTTACTTACAATAGCCAGAAGCTGGAAAGAACACAGATGCCCCTCAACTGAGGAATGGATACAGAAAATGCGGTACATTTACACAATGGAGTACTACACAGCTATTAAAAAGAATGAATTTATGACATTCCTAGGCAAATGGATGGACCTGGAGGTTATCATCCTGAGTGAGGTATCCCAATCACAAAACAACTCACCCAATATATACTCACTGATAAGTGGATATTAGCCCAGAAACTTAGAGTACCCAAGACATAAGATACAATTTGCAAAACACATGACACTCAAGAACGAAGACCAAAGTGTGGATAATTTGCCCTTTTTTAGAATTGGGAACAAAACACCCATGGAAAGAGTTACAGAGACAATGTTTGGAACTGAGAGTAAAGGATGGACCATCTAGAGACTGCCATACCTGGGGATCCATCCCATAATCAGCCTCCAAATGCTGACACCAATCCATACACTAGCAAGATTTTGCTGAAAGGACCCTGATATAGCTGTCTTTTGTGGGACTATGCCAGGGCCTAGCAAACACAGAAGTGGATGCTCACAGTCAGCTATTGGATGGATCACAGGGCCACCAAAGGACATGCTAGAGAAAGTACCCATGGAGCTGGGGGGGGGGGGATCTGTAACCCTATAGGTGGAACAACAATATGAACTAACCAGTAACCCTGGAGCTCGTGTCTCTAGCTGCATATGTATCAGAAGATAGCCTAGTAGGCCATCAGTGGATCGAGAGACCCCATTGGCCGTGCAAACTTTATATGCCTCAGTACAGGAATTGGGAGTGGGTGGGTGGGGGATGGTGTGGGGTACTTTTAGGATAGCATTTGAAATGTAAATGAAATAAATACCTAATTAAAAATAATCCCCAAATTTCATATTCTAGATTATCTACAATAGTTTTACAGTTTAAAAAAAGATAATTTCATTTTATTTTTGAAAAGCAAAGTAGGAACAAGATAGCATTACCCTAATTAGCAATCTGAATATGAAAGGTGTTAAGGCCTTGAGAATGAATATTTTAGAATATCCTGGACTATAGAGAAAAAATCCTGTCAAACTATAATGAAAGAGGAGAGGAAGAGGCCAAGGAGGTGGAGGGAGAGAGGGAGGGAAATAGAATATAGAGGTAAAAGAGGATAAAAGGCATATTAAAAAAAAAACTTTAAGTTTTAAGTTCTTTTGGGTTAACAAGATTGTATTCAATTTATTTCTCTGTGTTCCTCATATTTCCATCAATAACCCAGGAAAATTCATCTGCTTTTAAAAATACTTTGCATAAGAATCTTACTTCTTTGCACCACTTCATTTCTCTCATTGGTTCAACCTCCCATGAAACACTACCACATAGTTAAAATTCTGCCAACTCCATTGATTCCTTACAATAAAGATCCTGAGCTTCTCCTCCTGGATAAAACACTATTAATTACTGTGTTCTATGAAAATGGCCTGCAGTATTTATATTTTTAGCAACTCTTTGTAAATAATTTTTTCAAATATTTTCTTTCATTTCTAGCTATCAACAGAATTTCTCTTAATAGGTCCTTCCCAGCATTATGCATAGAACTCACTTTAAATCTTTTATAGCCTCAACTCATTATACAATTCCAAAACTACTTCTGCATATTCTCACAGTTTTTATACACACACACACACACACACACGCATACATGCATACATACATACATACATACATGCATACATACATACATACATATATGCATACATACATACATAGACAATGCACTAAATATAAATGTATATTTCCCACAGTTATAGAGGTAGGTAAGCCAAAATGGGAGTGCCAGCTGCTTTGATTCCAAGGGAACTGTTTTTCCTGATTTGAATTGGGGAGATTTCACCTTAAAACCATATAAGACCAAAAGAAGGAAAGGTTTGGCTTCTGCACTTTCAAGATACCAGCTCCTATCTTGTGATATCTGTTCACATAATGTCATGTCAAATTAGTTCCTAGTGGGGTCCATCTCTAAATACGATCATTTTGGTGATTATTGTTTTGCTTTACAGAAGAGGATGGGCAGCACAATCCTTCAGCTGTAGTAGTACATAATTCCAATGACAGGCAGACATGAATTGCAATGAAAATACCAACTGCAAAAAGCGAGGATGATTTATTATTCCTCCAGGTTTCAGGAATTTATTTTCACCCATCAGATGGCACTAAGGATTGAGCATAACAAAATGGTGTCTATAACACAAGTTGTACTACAGCTTCCCCACTTTTGGCAAGCACTCATAGACACATCTTTGTTTAGAATATCAACTGCCATAATAATTAACATTCTGTCTGTTTCATTCTGTTATTGCTTCTGCTCATTACTGGTTCCTTTTTTTCATTCCTACGTCCCCATTCTTTTCTAACCTCCATTTTCCTCTTCCCTTCATCTTCATTACTTTTCTTGTTCCTCTTTTCTATTCTAACTTCCTTACTACCTCCTTCCCTTCTTTACCTCCCTTGCCTATATTTTTATTCCTCCACCACCTATTTTTTTCTTTTGAATATGAACTATTGATCATGTTAGTAGGCTCATTAATGCCTGAGTATATGGTCTGGCAGCCTTAGTAATCCAAGTATAACCACACATCCTTAATAATGCAAGTAAAGATAAAATGAACAGTGAAAAGAAGAAAGGTAAAATTTATTCAACACAGTCACACTTGGGTGAGATACAAAGCGATCTGAAGTCCCACTTCAGCTTCTGGCAATCATTTCAGTTTCAAGAGAAGTCAAGAATGATCCTTTGCAATACTCTGTGGTCAACATGTGTTTAGTCACATCTAAGAGACACTGGCATTTGGACACATATATCCTAAAAGATGATATGATCAATTGTAAACTGTTCCCAAGAGACAGGGTGCCTTTCTAATTATCCTCGGCTTAAAGTAGCTTTGGAAATTCAAAATTCTTGAGACCCATTACTTAAATAGTCTGATAGTCAATAGCAGAGGCTTAAGAATCAATGTGTGCGTGTGTGTATGTGTGTGTGTCTGTCCATCTGTCTGTCTGTCCAGTTACAATAATTTCCAACCAAATTGTCTTAATAGTAGCTGATTATCTTACTTTAACTTGGACTATATTGGACAGTATTTCAGAATGTCCCCTAGTATTGACTTGGGCTTCTGTATAATTGAACCTCCAGTCATTGCTTCCTGAATAGCTAAACTACAGAGGCATATTTTGTGACTAGGTGCAGTACTAATTTTATAACCTACCTCATATTTAATTCTGCTTCATAAAATCAATAAATGTTGTACCTATAATATTTGTAGGAAAGGAGTATTACCAAGGAATAAAAAGAGTCATCATGAAATTTGTCTAGTATTATAAACTTAAATATATGGATTTATATCACTTTAACAAGACCTTGTATATTCTTAAGTTTAAACTTAGCATCAGGAGCCTTACTGGCCTGTTTATTAGAAAAGCCACACTGTCATCAATTTGGTAACACTAATTAAATAATTTATAAAAGCATCAATTTAATATTTATCATAAATTTTACAAGTGTATGGTATAAAGCTCTGCATAGATTGTGGATTATCAACATTTTTAGATATTGGTTTAAATGCCACAGTTCATTTAAGTCGATTTTGATTAAACTATTAGAAAAGTAATGTAGTTTAAAAGGACTGATGTAATAATAAAGAACATGATAGAATATTTTACATCACTTAGATATTTTGAAAAATGTACATTAGAAATATAAAATATTAATTTCTCTATCAGTTGATATTCCATCCCAAGGCAGAAGAAGATAATGGTTCTGAAAGAAAAATGAAAGTGAGCTTTATGGCCCTATACAAAATACTTCCTTGAAACAATTATTATTGTAATCACCACCTTCACTTCATAGTGCTCCTAAGTCTTAATACATGAAAACATTTCTTACCAATAGAAAGACACAAATGACCGTCACACTTTAAATTACCTAGGGGTTCCTGCATTTCAGTACATTTTATCAAGAAATTCAATTGTTAATAGGGGTCTATAATGCTCAAAGTTTTGCAATAGCCTCACAGCGAGTTCATAATAAATCATAAATCATTTCCTTCCACTTTTCTTCCTTTGGATTTTATAAACCTACACATTATGTGATATTGTGTCATCTTCGGTTGCCAATGCTTCTATTTCCCCCTTTCTACTAAAACATAGCTTTGCTATGCAATAGTTTTGATCTTCTTAGAAGCCTCTCAGCATTCATTATTTCCTTTACCAACTTTGATCCCATTATAAGCTTTGCTTTAGGCATATCTGTGCTCTGAGTAGGTATGCGAGTATAAATTTGAGTACTTAGAGCCTGAAAAGCACTAGATAAATATTTGCTAAGTAAATGAATGAGTGATTGGGGGAGGGGGGTAGTACCAAAATGACTGACATGGATCTCATGTATTCATTTTAAATATTTCCAATTCTCTCTCCGTCTGCCTTTGCAATTTTAAGATTCACACCTGGTTATACAAGGAAGACATGGATAAATAATTGTTCTAGGCTTAACTTAGCTTTTGCTGTGAAAGCTAAACTCTACTTCTCATCTTGGTAACTGTTGAAATGGCACAGACACACCCAGAAAAATCAGAATAAATCCCTGTATTGTTCCAAATGAAATAATAAATATCCAACTTGTTTCCTATCCTGTGATTTCAGCTTAGCATCTGGAAATGCAGGTCTTTTGTCATTGCCCATTTCTGTCACTGAAGATAATAGGGATGGTTGGTTAATGGCTCAAGGAAAATAAAATGAAGCCACCACTGAGTTCTCTGTTTTATTTATTCTATTATGATTCTTTATAGCATGCAATTTCATTTATGATGCTATTTATCATCAAGTACTATACCAAAAATGATATGACAGGGCTGGGAATAATGAGAAAGTATAATATTTCAGTTGTTTTAGCTCTGAATTTGAGTTTGGAATGAATGCTAAGGCAATTGAAGATGGAGTTTATAGGGGATTAATGGCACAAAAAACCTGCAAAGTTCTTTTAAAATGTTCTCAAATATCTGTTAGTAGGTTGAATAAATAACCACACCATTCATATTTACCATAGTGAACTGAAATATATTTTTAAATCTAATAGTTTATATTATAGCATCTCCCTGAACTTATAACTTTCCCAATACACTATTGGGTTTCCACTTTTTTACTTTACAGTACACTCCCCTACACATTGGATGAGTATCCCAATATACATACTGTTTGCATGAAACTATAGATACTACCAAGTCCAACATATACTGTGGTGTTTGCTCTGAGAAAATGTGTGTGCAGCTAATCCACTAAGCTCAGCAAGTAACTAATAATAATTAGGAAAATTGTAAAGGCATATGGTAACACAGATCTCAGAGGAACATGATCTCTCTTCCTTGCTCTCTCTCTCTCTCTCTCTCTCTCTCTCTCTCTCTCTCTCCAATATTAAAATTTACTATCAAATTCTCATTTTGTAGCATCTTTTTTTCATGTATACACTACCTATAATGATAATCTCAAATATCACATAATGTAAATTTAAAAATATAAGTTGAGTATGAGCACTAGGGTGCCAAAGGAGTTAACCTTAGGCAATGGCCAAAGGATGAGTACATTAGCAGGGGACAGAGAAAACTTTATGGTCCAAGAGGAGTCAGTGTGAAAGTTCATTTCAACACCCATAGCAGTGGGGAGTTTAAGAGTTATGTATTGTTCAATTATAGAATTATCTGATTGTGGATAACTAAAAGCATAAAAAATATTACAGATAGAGATTGTTTATTGATCTTATATTTCTCTATATTTAAAGTCTGTGTTGACTTTTATTTTTTGTTTGATCTCTTTATTGTTCACCTGAAAATGGAATAACCATGACATCTTCAAAAGTTTTCACTTTTTACCATATTAATGTTAATCATAAAACATCAATATTATTTCTCCTCTGTTTGCGAAAATGGCAAATAACAGAATTCCCAAGATGGAGAAATATTTGACATGGCTAAAATTTTCATTAAAGTTTCTTGTTCATCCTCTCTGGTTCTACCCACCACCCCTGGATTTTTTGTAAGAAAAAAAAAAAAAAAACATTGTTATTTGAAGACACCAAACTAAGGTAGAAACAGAAGGAAAGAGGAGAGGAGTAGAAGAAAGACAAAGAGAAAAAGAGAAGGGAGGGGGTATGGAAGGAAAAAGAAAAGGAACTGAGGTATGTTATCTTTGTTGCAAGTAAGTAGGAACACACAGGACTATTCTGTTCATAACTTCTTCCTCCACCCCCAAACCAGGCTTAATCTCTTTGTGGGTTGATTGTGTGAGGAGTATAAAATGTTTAAATTTGATAAGATATTAGGAAAAATTCTTCCACTTCCTAGATCCTTTATTATCTTTTCAAATAGGTCATGGATCATCTGAGATGTTTATTTTGAATCTGCCAACATCTAGCAATTACAAGAAACAACACAGCTTGAGTCTACTGATTAACTAAGGCAAAATTTAAGAATATAGGATTGTTTTTGAAGGAAGAGACAATATTTTCGCCAGACTGCTCACAGTCTTTACAATCCTCCTCCCGTTGATTTTTATATGTTTATTTATTTATGCTTTTTAAAACCCAAATCAGCCCTCCCTTTCCTCCCAGTACCCCCTCATGCAAGTCATCCCCCTACCCCAATTGGTGCATCCTCGCCCACTGAGGCCAGATAAGGCAGACCTTTTATGGGTGAGGGATTTGTAAACAAGCAGGCAACAGGCTCAGTTATAGCTCCTGCTCCAGTTTTTTTTTTTTTTTGTGAGGGAGGTTTGTGTTGGGGGCACATAAAGACCAAAACGTTCATCTGTAACGTATGTGTATGGATCCTAGTTCCAGCCCGTACTGACTCTTTGGCTAGTGATTCTGTCTTTGGGATTCCCCAAGTGTCTAAGTTACTTGACCCTGTTGGTTTTCCTGTGCAGTCCCTGTTCTGTTCAGGTTCCTTAATTCTTCTCCCAACTTCTGTCCTAAGACTCCCCAGCTCCATCTAATGTTTGGATGTGAGGCTCTACATCTCATTCCATTGGCTGTTGGGTGGAGTCTCACAGGTGACAATTATGCTAGGTTCCTGTCTGCAAGCATAACAACGTATCATTAATAGTGTTAAGGATTGGTTCTTATTCATAATATGGGTCTCAATTTGGGGGAGTCATCGGTTGGCCACTCCCTCAGCCTCTGCTTTTTCTTTACCCCTACAATTATTTTAGGCAGGACACATTTTGGGTCAAAGATTTTGTGGGTTGGTTGCTGTTCTCATCCCTCCACTGGAAATACTGCCTTGCTATAGGAAGTGTCCTCATCAGGATCATTACCCCCTACTGCTAGGAATTTCAGTTACAGTCACTCTATAGACACTCTCTGTACTTTCTACTCTTTTCTCTTAGTATGATCTCCTCACCTCCTGCCCTACACCTCTGTCCATCCCCTCTACCACTCAGTCCCCTCCTTCCTTTTACCTCAGGTCTTTATTTTGTTTTTTATTCTGAGAAAGATTCAGCTATCATCTCTTGGACCTTTCTTGTAATTTGGCTTTTTTGGGTCTCTTGATTATCCTTTTTTGGGTCATGGTTATCCTGTACTTTGTGGCTAAAATCCAGTTCTAACTGAATACATACCATGAATGTCCTTGTTGGGTTTATGTAAACTCATTCAGAATAATGTTTTCTAATTCTATCCATTTTCCTGTGAAATTCATAATGTCCTTGTTTTTAATGGCTGAGTAATATTCTATTGTGTTGATATACAAAATTTCTGTGTCCATTCTTCAATTGAGAGAGAGCTTTTTAGGTTGTTGTCTGTTTCTGGGTATTAGGAATAAAGCTGCTGTGAACACTGTGGAGCAAGTGTCCTTGTGGGATGGTAGAGCCTTGTGGGATGGTATACTCATGTGGGTATATGCCTAGGAGTAGTATAGCTGGGTCATGAGGTAGAACTATTCCTAATCTTCTGGTAAACTGACAAATTGATTTCCAGAATAGTACGAGTTTGCAGTCTCAACAGCAGTGGAGGAGTACTCCGCATGCTCCACAACCTTGCCAGCATGTGCAGGCTTTTGAGTTTTTAATCTTAGCCATTCAGATGGGTATAAGGTGGAACCTCAGAGTCATTTTGATTTGCATATCACTGTTGACTAAGGATGTTGAACATCCTTCTTCATTTGTGTTTCTAGCCATTTGTGATTCTTTTGTTGAAAATTCTGTTTAGCTCTATACCTCATTTTTTAATTGGGTTATTTGGATTATTCATGCCTAAAAGAACACTGATACAAGGTGCATACCTAAGCACAAAAAGGTAATATACATCAAGCCAACAGCCAGCATCAATTTAAATGGAGGGAAACTTAAAGCATTACTAAAACTGGGGACAAGACAAGGATGTCCACTCTCCCTATATCTCTTCAAAATAGTACTTCAAGTTCTAGCAGGAGCAATTACAAAACTGAAGGAGATTAAGGGACACAAACTGGAAGAAAGAAGTCAAACAATTGCCAGATAGAATAGTATACATAAATGATCTCAAAAATTCTTCCAGAGAACTCCTATAGCTAATAAGCACTTTCATCAAAGTAGGTGTATACAAAATTAATTTGAATAACTGCTGCCCTCCTCTACACAAGTGATAAACAGACTGAGATAAATGTTAGAGAAAAAGTATGGTTCACAATAGCCACAAGTAACATAAAATTCCTTGGTATAACTCCAACCAAGCAAGTGAAAGATAAGCATGAAAAAATTCAAGTCTCTGAAGAAAGGAATTCAGTAAGATATTAGAAGATGGAAAGATCTGCCTTGGATATATAAGAATCACATAGTGAAAATGTCCATCTGACCAAATGCAATCTATAAATTCAATGAAATCCCCATCAAAATTCCAATACAATTCTTCCGAGAACTTGAAATAACAATTCTCAACTTCATATAGAGACAAAATAAAACCCAAGATGGCTAAACAATCCTGAACAATAAAAGAACTTTTGGAGGCATCACTCTCCCTGACTTCAGGCTGTACTACAGAGCAATGGTAATAAAACTATATGGTATTGGTACAGAAACAGACAAGTTGATGAATTGAATCTAATTGAAGACCCAGAAGTAAACCCCCACACCCATGGACACTTGATTTTTGACAAAGAAGCCAAAACCATACAATGGAAAATGGATAACATCTTCAACAAATGGTGCTGGACTAAATGGATATCTGCAGAGAGAAAAAGGAAAATAGATCTATATTCCTCACCTTGTGCAAAACTCAATGCCAACTGAATCAAAGACCTCATGATAAAACCAGATACACGAAGTCTAATAGAACAGAAACTGGAGAATAGCCTGGAACACATTGATACAGCAGACAACTTCCTCAACAAAACACCAATGACACAGGCACTGAGGTCAAGAATTAATAAATGGGACTTCATGAAACAAAAAATTTTTCATAAGTTACAGGAGACTGTCATAAGGACAACAGAAGACGGATTGGAAAAAGATCTTCACTTATCCTACATCTGATAGAAGGCCAATATCCTTCTACCATTTTTTTTTAATATTTTTATTACATATTTTCCTCAATTACATTTCCAATACTATCCCAAAAGTCCCCCATAGCGCCCCCCACTTCCCTACCCACCCATTCCCATTCTTTTGGCCCTGGCATTCCCCTATATTGGGGCATATAAAGTTTGCAAGTCCAATGGGCCTCTCTTTCCATTGATGGCCGACTAGGCCATCTTTCGATACATATGCAGCTAGAGACAAGAGCTCCGGGGTTCTGGTTAGTACATCATGTTGTTCCAACAATAGGGTTGCAGATCCCTTTAGCTCCTTGGTTACTTTCTCTAGCTTCTCCATTGGGAGCCCTGTGATACATCCAATAGCTGACTGTGAACATCCACTCCTGTGTTTGCTAGGCCCCGGCATCATCTCACAAGAGACAGCTATATTTGGGTCCTTTCAGCAAAATCTTGCTAGTGTATGCAATGGTGTCAGCGTTTAGAAGTTGATTATGGGACGGATCCCTGGATACAGCAGTCTCTAAATGGTCCATCCTTTCATCACAGCTACGAACTTTGTCTCTGTAACTCCTTCCCTGGGTGTTTTGTTCCCAATTCTAAGAAGGTGCACAGTGTCCACACTTTGGTCTTCATTCTTCTTGAGTTTCATGCGTTTATCAAATTGTATCTTATATCTTGGGTATCCTAAGTTTTGGGCTAATATCCACTTATCAATGAATACATATTGTGTGAGTTCTTTTGTGATTGTGTTACTTCACTCAAGATGATGCCCTCCAGGTCCATCCATTTGGCTAGGAATTTCATAAATTCATTCTTTTTAATAGCTGAGTAGTACTCCATTGTGTAAATGTACCATAATTTCTGTATCCATTCCTCTGTTGAGGGACATCTGGGTTCTTTCCAGCTTCTGGCTATTATAAATAGGGCTGCTATGAACATAGTGGAGCATGTGTCCTTTTTACCGGTTGAGACATCTTCTGGATATATGCCCAGGAGAGGTATTGCTGGATCCTCCTGTAGTACTATGTCCAATTTTCTGAGGAACCGCCAGACTGATTTCCAGAGTGGTTGTACAAGCTTGCAATCCCACCAACAATGGAGGAGTGTTCCTCTTTCTCCACATCCTCGCCAGCATCTGCTGTCACCTGAATTTTTGATCTTAGCCATTCTGACTGGTGTGAGGTGGAATCTCAGGGTTGTTTTGAAACTACAAAGCTTCTGCAAGGCTAAAGACACCATCAATAAGACAAAAAAACCACCAACAGATTGGGAAACGATCTTCGCCTATCCTAAATCAGATAAGGGACTAATATCCAATATATATAAAGAACACAAGAAGGTGGACTCCAGAAAGTCAAATAACCCCATTAAAAAATGGGGCTCAGAACTGAACAAAGAATTCTCACCTTAGGAATACCGAATGGCAGAGAAGCACCTGAAAAAATGTTCAACATCCTTAATCATCAGGGAAATGCAAATCAAAACAACCCTGAGATTCCACCTCACACCAGTCAGACTGGCTAAGATCAAAAATTCAGGTGACAGCAGATGCTGGCAAGGATGTGGAGAAAGAGGAACACTCCTTCATTGTTGGTGGGATTGCAAGCTGGTACAACCACTCTGGAAATCAGTTTGGCGGTTCCTCAGAAAATTGGACATAATACTACCAGAGGATCCAGCAATACCTCTCCTCGGCATATATCCAGAAGATGTTCCAACCAATAAGAAGGACACATGCTCCACTATGTTCATAGCAGCCTTATTTATAATAGCCAGAAGCTGGAAAGAACCCAGATGCCCCTCCTCAGAGGAATGGATACTGAAAATGTGGTACATTTACACAATGGAGTAATACTCAGCTATTAAAAGGAATGAATTTATGAAATTCCTAGGCAAATGGATGGATCTGGAGGGCATCATTCTGAGTGAGGTAACATATTCACAAAGGAACTCACACAATATGTACTCACTGATAAGTGGATATTAGCCCAAACTTAGGATACCCAAGATATAAGATACAATTTGTTAAATGCATGAAACTCAAGAAGAAGTAAGACCAAAGTGTGGACACTGTGCCCCTTCTTGGAATTGGGAACAAAACACCCATGGAAAGAGTTACAGAGATAAAGTTTGGAGCTGTGAAGAAAGGATGGACCATCTAAAGACTGCCATATCCAGGGATCCATCCCATAATCAGCTTCGAAACGCTGACACCATTGCATACACTAGCAAGATTTTGCTGAAAGGACCCAGATATAGCTGTCTCTTGTGAGACAATGCCCAGGCCTAGCAAACACAGAAGTGGATGCTCACAGTCAGCTATTGGATGGATCACAGGGCCCCCAATGGAGGAGCTAGAGAAAGTACCCAAGGAGCTAAAGGGAACTGCAACCCCATAGGTGGATCATTATTATGAACTAACCAGTACCCCAGAGCTCTTGTCTCTAGCTGCATTTGTATCAAAAGATGGCCTAGTAGGCCATCACTGGAAAGAGAGGCCCATTGGACTTGCCAACTTTATATGCCCCAGTACAGGGGAATGCCAGGGCCAAGGGGTGGGGGTGGGTTGGTGGAGGACTGGGGGGGGGGAGTGTATTCGGGACTTTTTGGATAGCATTGGAAATGTAATTGAGGAAATTACCTAATTAAAAAAAAACAAGTTAAAACAAAAAAAAAACAAAAACAAAAAAACAAAAAAAAAAATAAAAATAAAATATCAGTCACTTGAGAAGTTATAAATTTACATATACTGCAAATAAATTGACATTTGCCAGAAACTCTAAAAACTGGAGTCCAGGAGTCCAGTAAACTGAATATCACTCTCTCTCTCTCTCTCTCTCTCTCTCTCTCTCTCTCTCTCTCTCTCTTTCTCTCTCTCTCTCTTTCTCTCTCTCTCTCCTATCTTCCTTCCATTTCCCCTCTTGCTTTTCTGAAAAAGTTTTTAGATCACCCTAGAACACACTAACCAACCTAGAGAGGGAATCAGGTATTCAATTGTTACTCTGCTTCCTGTCCTGCACTTCCAGTTTCTCACTCTCAAACCTTCCTACACAAGAGTCCACTGGCTACAGCCCTCCTTTCTTCTCCAACAGTGGGGATATTGCATAGAGCCCTTGTACAGTCTTTCTTCTTTACCCCAACCCTTTGATTCACTCAACAACTCCCAAGATACTCTCTCCCAGGAAACATGCAGGCCATTCAAGCTGCACATTAGACCCATGGCAGACCCAGTTTTTCTCTCTTCTCTGGACTCATCCAGCCCCACCTTTGCTCACTACAAGTCCATCCTGGTTCTAGTGTATCAGCTACCAATATATAGAAACAAATTCTCCCTGGGAAATTCCCAGTGGTCACATATGGCAAGAACTCGGAAGCAGCAGGCAACTCACAGTCTCCATACATTCCCAAGATCCAGAAAAGCAATAGAAACAAAGGAAACCTCAATAAAGACAAGATCAGATAACACTGAGAATTATCTTAACTTCCAACCCAAATACCTAGAAGCCAGTTATAAAGCACAATCAATAATGGCCAGCAGGGTATGTCTTCACTAGAGCCCAGCAATCCTAGTGTAAGGCCTGAGAAATGGAGAAGAAAGTATGGAAAAGCCTTGAAGATATGGGCACAGGGGAAAGATTCCTGAATACAACAGCAATGGCTTGTGCTGTAAGACCGAGAAACTGCAAAGCTTCTGCAAGGCAAAAGACACCGTCAATAAGACAAAAAGACCACCAACAGATTGGGAAAGGATCTTTACCTATCCTAAATCAGATAGGGGATTAATATCCAATATATATAAAGAACTCAAGAAGGTGGACTCCAGAAAATCAAATAACCCCATTAAAAAATGGGGCCCAGAACTGAACAAAGAATTCTCACCTGAGGAATACCAAATGGCAGAGAAGCACCTGAAAAAATGTTCAACATCCTAAATCATCAGGGAAATGCAAATCAAAACAACCCTGAGATTCCACCTCACACCAGTCAGAATGGCTAAGATCAAATATTCAGGTGACAGCAGATGCTGGCAAGGATGTGGAGAAAGAGGAACATTCCTTCACTGCTGGTGGGATTGCAAGCTTGTACAACCACTCTGGAAATCAGTCTGGCGGTTCCTCAGAAAATTGGACATAGTACTACAGGAGGATCCAGCAATACCTCTCCTGGGCATATATCCAGAAGATGTCCCAACCGGTAAAAAGGACACATGCTCCACTATGTTCATAGCAGCCTTATTTATAATAGCCAGAAGCTGGAAAGAACCCAGATGCCCCTCCTCAGAGGAATGGATACAGAAAATGTGGTACATTTACACAATGGAGTACTACTCAGCTATTAAAAAGAATGAAATTATGGAATTCTTAGGCAAATGGTTGGACCTGGAGGGCATCATCGTGAGTGACATAACACAATCACAAAGGAACTCACACAATATGTACTCACTGATAAGTGGATATTAGCCCAAAACTTAGGATACCCAAGATATAAGATACAGTTTGCTAAACACATGAAACTCAAGAAGAATGAAGACTGAAGTGTGGACACTATGCCCCTCCTTAGAATTGGGATCAGAACACTCATGGAAGGAGTTACAGAGACAAAGTTCGGAACTGTGATGAAAGGATGGACCATCTAGAGACTGCCATATCCAGGAATCCACCCCATAATCAGCTTCTAAACGCTGACACCATTGCATACACTAGCAAGATTTTGCTGAAAGGACCCAGATATAACTGTCTCTTGTGAGACTATGCAGGGGCCTAGCAAACACAGAAGTGGATGCTCACAGTCAGCTAGTGGATGGATCACAGGGCCCCCAATGGAGGAGCTAGAGAAAGTATCCAAGGAGCTAAAGAGATCTGCAACCCTATAGGTGGAACAACATTATGAACTAACCAGTACCCCGGTGCTCTTGACTCTAGCTACATATGTATCAAAAGATGGCCTAGTCGGCCATCACTGGAAAGAGAGGCCCATTGGACATGCAAAATTTATATGCCCTAGTACAGGGGAACGCCATGGCCCAAAAAATGGAAATGGGTGGGTAGTGAAGTGGGGGGGAGGGTATGGGGAACTTTTGGGATAGCATTGGAAATGTAATTGAGGAAAAGATGTAATAAAAAATATATAAAAAAAATAAGAATAAGACAAGGACTCGAGAGACACTGGAACTCTGGGTCCTAAATGGGACGTCTCCATCAATTCCCTCCCACTATGGCTCAAGAAACAGTACAGAAGAGGTGGAAAAAATGTAAGAGCTGGATGGAATGAAAAAAAAAAACAAAGGCAACAAGGCCTTCTAAGCACAGCAGAACCAAGGCAAATATGAATTCTGTAAAACTGGCGATACTCACAGAGCCTACACAGGTCTCAACCTTTTATCTCATCCTTCTTCCCCCAGTTTCTATGAAGGTGCTCCCCCACCTACCCACCCACTCCCACCTCACTGCCCTAGCATTTCCCTACTCTGGGGCATTGAGCCTTTACAGGACCAAAGACCTCCCATTCCATTGCTGGCAGGGTCTCAGTGTTGAGCGTGGAAGTGGACATAAGCCCACATCCCTAAAACAGAAGATATCTTCAATTATAACTGCCCGAATATGAAAAATAATTGCTCTCTAAAGGGTTTTCCCTGGATATTCAAACCAGTCTTAATCCAGGCCACATGTCAATTTTAGAGGTTTGCTTTGGATTGGTTGAGTTGGGTTGGGTTTGTTTTGTCTAATAATGTTTTGCCTTGAGAGTTTCTTTTTTCTCTTACTCTACATGTTGTTTTGCTTATGTATTATAATTTCTGATTTTGTGTTTTTATGAGATTTCTATGATTGCTTATGAGTCTCTGAACCTATAGGTGTTTCTCATGTTTTTTCTTTGACTATTTTTCTGTTCATTTTTTTGTTCTTTTCAGATTTGTTTTTCTTTTATGTTATTTTATTATTTTTATTCTTATTTTTTAGAAGACTGTTTGTTTTCTAATAAGAGAGAACAAAATTACAGATAGATACAGGTGAATGGGGAATTGCAGAGGATTTAGGAGGAGTTTGGGATATGGGAACCATAATCAGAATACATTTTATGAAAAAATTTCTTTCACTATTTTTTAAATATGAAGACTGAAACAAATTTGATTTTGCTTCCAGGATATGTGATATTTTAACATAAAACAAGAAAAAAGTACTTTAAAAGTGAGTCTATTTCAAATTTTATGAAGAAGAGAAACTTTAGAAAGATTTATTTTTTGTTGTTTTTATTTTTTATTGGTTATTTTATTTATTTACATTTCAAATGTTTTCTCCCTTCTTTAGGTGCTTCTTGGCCATTATACATTCCTAAGTTGATCATCCTTTGTTTAGCTCTGTACCTCATTATTAAATAGGGTTATTTGGTTCTCTGGAGTCTACCTTCTTAAGTTCCTTGTATATGTTGGGTATTAGCCCTCTACTGAAAGGATAAATGGGCTGAGAAATGAATTAGGGAAATGGTGCCCTTTACAATAGTCACAAATAATACAAAACATCTTAATGTGACTGTAACCAAGCAAGTGAAAGATCTATATGACAAGAACTTCAAGACTCTAAAGAAAGAAATTGAAGAACTCAGAAAATAGAAAGATCCCCCATGCTCATGGATCGACAGGATTAATAGAGTAAAAATGGTAATCTTACCAAAAGAAATCTAAAGATTCAATGCAATCATCATTAAAATTCCAACTAAATTCTTCACAGAGCTAGAAAGAGTAATTTTCAAATTAGTTTGGAACAACAGAAGGCCAAGATAGAGAAAAAATCCTCAACAATAAAAGAACTTCTGGAGGAATCACTATCTCTGACCTCAGTCTCTACTATAGAGCAATAACAATAACTACTTGGTACTGGTACACTGACAGGCAGGTAGATCAACGGAAGAGAAATGAAGACCCAGAAATGTAGCCACACAGCTATGGTCACCTGATTTTTGATGAAGGAGCTAAAACCATCCAGTAGGGAAAAAAAAAAAACAAAAACCTGCATTTTCAACAAATGGTGCTGGATCAACTGGAGGACAGCATGTAGAAGAATGCAAATTTATTCATTCTTATCAACTTGTACAAAGCTCAAGTCCAATAACCTGTACATAAAATCATCTATTTGTGAACTGAATGAAATAGAAGAGAATGTGAGAAAGAGCCTTCAGCACATGGGCACAGGGGAAATTTTCCTGAACAAAACCAATGGCCTGGCTGTGAGATCAACAAATTGGACCTCATACAATTGAAAAGCTTCTGTAAGACAAAGTACACTATCATCAGGACAAAATTGCAGCCTACTGGTTGGGAAAAGATCTTTACCAATCCTATATCTGAAAGATTTAAATTTTGACTTTCTGTTTTGAATTCAATTTCTAGGTTGATATGAAAGTCTCATTCAGGTGATTTTAGTCTCATTGACTTTCTCTATGGACTTAAAACTCTCTGTGTAGCCCAAAATGAGCTAGAAACTGTGATCAAGTCCTCTTCCTTCACATATCTATGTATCTAGCACCAGAAACCTATACTTGGTAAAGCTATTTTTTAATAGATTTTTGTCTTTGCTTATTAATTATTGGTTTTTGATTCTTTTACTTTAGGGTCTTACTTGTTAGCCATGTAATAGTCTCAATCTGATGATATTCCCCCTGTTTCAGTTTCCAGAGTGCTGTGATTACACATTATGCCAAAACTCTGGGCATTTTTATTATTAAGTTTTTGTATTAGTCTGGGTTCTCTAGAGTAACAGAAATCATAGAATGAATCTCCTTCTTCTTCTTCTTCTTCTTCTTCTTCTTCTTCTTCTTCTTCTTCTTCTTCTTCTTCTTCTTCTTCTTCTTCTTCTTTTTCTTCTTCTTCTTCTCCTCCTCCTCCTCCTCCTTCTCCTTCTCCTCCTCCTCCTCCTCCTTCTTCTTCCTCTCTCTTTCTCTCTAATGTATGTATATATACATGCATATATACAGCGTATGTATGTATATTTCTATATCTAGAGTCTTATTCACCTACCAATGGTATGTATTAGAAACTTTACATGTGATGACTAGAAATGGATCCACCAAATTTGAATGAAGCAAAAAATATCACACAGTTGTACCCTTCATTTTTGGATTTTAATAAATTCTAGGTGTAGTCAAGTTGCCAACTAAAAATAGCCATTTTAGTTATTAAATGTTTGCATTGTTATTCGGAATTGCAGAATATCTTTAAACATTTATATGAAATATTCAGAGTAAATAACCTGAGTATTGTTAACAACTACCTCATATACCAAAGTATTCATTTTGTCTCTTTTTTATGCTCTTATTCTCAAGATGAGAATGTATCAAAACTAATTATAAACAGATACATTTCTTCCTAATTAATACAACTTTTGCATTGTCTTGTCATTCATTTAAGCAAAGTGGTTGTTTCTGACAGGCAGCACATAATGGTACCTGTCAAAGTATCTCTATCATTCCTTTTTGTTGTGTATAAGATGTCAATTACAATTATAAAAGCATAGTTTAGAAGAATGAAATAGCTTTCAGCACTGAAAATTACATTTCAAATCATCTTTGCTAAATATCAGAGGGCAAATACCTGTAGCAAAATGCTATTTGCACAACACTGACAGCAAATTATTATTTTTTAGACAGCATACTGTTTTTCTTGAATTATTTAACCCTAGCCAAGCTCTTTTTTTCTATAAATAGTGGATCTTTAGGGAAAATATATGAATAGTTAAAACTTGCATGAGCATCTGGTTGAAGACTTTCTAGAGCACTTGTGATAAGCTACAATCTTGCCAGCATTTTAGGAGGACTTTTAAATTTATATGCAGAATAAATACTTATTTGGCTAGGAAAATAGGGACTTACTCCAGTCACATAGAGAATAGAGTTCTAATAAGATAATATGGCCAGGACTTACTTGAGGAATTAGAAAGAGGGGTGAAAAGTAGGGGTCACTCTCATCTTGTGTTTTAACCATGGGCTTCATACAACTTTCCAGATACATATTTGCAGAAAAAATGTTGTCTCCTTTTCTTCCTCCTCAGACAGTATATTTAGCCACACCTCTGATCATTCCATTCTTAAGCAAGATATTTCAGAAACTTTGAGTGTACTTAAAGGTTGGAACATTTTATTCATGTAAAAGTGAACACAAAAGATTGGTACATGGTAGTTTAAAACAAAGTATATTGAAGAAAACCTTCAAGATATTTTAAAAATATACCCACTATGTAGTTAAATGAATTAAACACACGAGTCTCCTCAAACTATTGTTTCTTTATAAGAGAAATTTTAAAACATATAGCTTTTTGAAATATCCACTGTTTTATAATTCTCTACCAATTCAACATTGAATAATATTAATTTCTTACAACTGTCTAGCTAAAGCATATCGATTGTATTTTATTTCTGATAAAGTATATATAAATATATTATATATATTGTATAAGAAATATATATACATATATATGAAATTCAATATATGTATATTGAATACTTTAAAAGAAGTTCTACTCCCAGAAGTTATTTAATTATTTAAAAAGAAATAGAAATAGAATAACCTTCAAATATTTTGCTTAAGTCAATATTCATCTAATACTCAAACCAGGTGTGAACACAGGAAAACTTGAGGTCCAATTCCACAATAAATAATAATTAGAATTAAAAAAATACTTACAAACTGAATCTAGGTACATATAAAAAAGACCATCCACTATAATCATGTTTGTTTTACCTTAGAGATATAGTAACATTTCAACATAAATAAGTCAATAAATGCAATAAATGTTATAAGTGGACATAAAGACAAAAAACACTTGATTTTCCTAAAAGATGGAAAAATGACTTTGACAAAAAACAGTATGTCTTCATAATAAAAGTTATAGGGAGAATAAGACTGGAGGAAAATGCAAAATATGAGCCAATACATTTAATTAATTTGATATGAGCCAATACATTTAATTAATTTGATATTTGATAGCACAAAGAAAACAAGGTCATATGAAAACATCTTCCCCCTCCCCCTCTCCTCCTCCCCTCCCCCTCCCCCCTCTCTCTGTGTTTGCATTTCTGTGGAATGAACTTTAGGATAGCTAGGCCAGTGCTCTACCATAATAAAACACACACTGACTGGTATAATTTTAAAGAGAATGTTATAGCACCTGTCAGTGTGTTTTTATATGTAAAGATTTTTTCTAAATAAAATGAAATGTAAATATATTTATTTCTTCAAAACTATTTATCTCTAATAAATGAGGGTAGACTAACAATTAAAAAGTAGTTTTTAAAAAGAAGCATAGTTGATTTCACATGTGGTGAGCAATTTAAAATCAGAAGTGTTTGTACATAATTTTACCTGTTAGGAACTAAATGTTAGACCTAATGGCTATTTGCCTGTAGGAACCAAAGTCTTATATATTTGGAGTTAGAAGGGAAGGAGGATGATTCATGGCCCTGTCCTCCCCTTGTAAGTCAGGATGACTCAATTTTCTCTAATAGAAACTCCTGAATTTGATTTAAGGAGTCACTTGTCTTCTAGTCTGATAGGTTCTTGTAATCTATGACACAGTTACCCACTAGATATCTAATTGCCTACTAGATTAAATGAAATTAAATTGCTAATAAACATCTATCAATACTTATTTTTCCCTCACAGACATTTTGAACTTTATTGTATTTGGGAGCATAACAAGGAGACATCCAAATTACACACGTAGTCTGGACGTCTGTCTTGATCAGGCAGCAAAATCTAAGCACTGTAAGTCAAGCAAAATGCCCTCAGGTAGTTGGTATAAAAGGAAAGAAAAATGAAGGGCCAGATGAACTGAGAAGTATTCATTTATATTTTCCTGTCCTGTTTTTGTTTTTGTTTGATTGTTTCTTTGTTTTCAAGACAGGGTTTCTCTGTGTAGCCCTGGCTGCCCTTGAACTCAGAAATCCACCTGCCTCCCAAGTGTGGTGCTGCGCCACCACACCCAGCTCCTGTCTTTGTTTTTATCACAGGAAACAATGCTTTCACAACACTGACTGAAATTTGCAGCGTGGGTTTTATTATGGAACACTTTGCTGGTTAGTAAAAGCTGACATTAAAAAAGTTTTCATCTTAGTACAACTGGAGTCACTTTGGAAGAAGGAAGCTCAGTTGAATAATTGGCCTAGATTAGATTTGTCTATGGTTATACCTTCAAGACAATGTCTTGGCTAATAATTCACGTAGGACAACCCAACCCAGGGTGGGTAGAGCCATCTGAGCTCTGTATAAAACAGGTAATGAGAGTAGGAGCCAGGGAGCAAGCTAGTAAGCAACATTCCTGTTACACACTCCTTTGAGTTTGTATCTTGACTTCCCTCAGTTCTGAGCTGTTTTCTAGAATTTTAAGTTGAAAAAGATACCCTTCCTTTGTTTTGTCATGGTGCTTTATAATAACAACAGAAAAATCTAAGAAAAACCAAGAGCATGACCTATAAAGAAGTTATCCGTGATTTGAGTTTTGTTTAGGTTTTAAAAGTAGTAATATATTTTCCATAGTCATATTTGAAAACTGAGTTGTCAAAGTCATGTTATTGTTAAAAATGGTAGAAGGGACATCCGGCTGGATCAGCGCCTGGGTAGCTGGAGCGCAGGGTTGCCTGACACCCTCCAGCTACCCACGACCCCTGCCGTAGGATTTTGGGACTGCTGGTGAGTGGAACACAGCTTCTGCTCCAATCCAATTGCGCGGGACCTGAGACTGCATTAGTTAGGGAAGCAGAAACCGGCCTGAGTAGGGCCACAGGACTCATCTGGCCAGATCAGCAACGGGGTAGCGGGAGCACAGGGTTGCCTGACACCCGCCAGCTACCCACGACCCCCGCCGCAGGATTTTGGGACTGCTGGTGAGTGGAACACAGCTTCTGCTCCAATCCAATTGCGCGGGACCTGAGACTGCATTAGTTAGGGAAGCAGAAACCGGCCTGAGTAGGGCCACAGGCCTCATCCGGCCGGATCAGCCCCGGGGTAGCAGGAGCGCAGGGTTGCCTGACACCCACCAGCTACCCACGACCCCCGCCGCAGGATTTTGGGACTGCTGGTGAGTGGAACACAGCTTCTGTTCCAGTCCAATCACGCGGGACCTGAGACTGCTCTGGTTGGGGAGAGAGAAATCCGGCCTACATAGGGCCACAACCCTCTTCCGGTCAGAAAAGCACCAGGGCAGCTGGGGCGCAGGGTCGGCTGACACTCACCAGCTACCCACAACACCCACCACAGGATCTTAAGATTTCTGGAGAGTGGAACACAGCTTCTGCTCCAATCCAATTGCACGCGGGACCAGAGACTGCATTATTTAGGGAAGCAGAAAAACGGCCTGTGTAGGACCACAGGCCTCTTCCGGCTGGACCAGCACCGGGGTACCATCAGCTACCCACGACCCCTGCCGCAGGATTTAGAGACTGCTGGTGAGTGGAACACAGCTTCTGCTCCAATCTTTAAACAGTGACAACGATAACAACTAACCCCAGAGATTACCAGATGGCGAAAGGTAAACGTAATAATCTTACTAACAGAAACCAAGACCACTCACCATCATCAGAACCCAGCACCCCCACTTCGCCCAGTCCAGGGCACCCCAACACACCGGAAAAGCTAGACACGGATTTAAAAGCATATCTCCTGATGATGATAGAGAACTTCAAGAAGGACTTTAATAACACACTTAAAGAAATGCAGGAGAACACTGCTAAACAGGCAGAAGACAATAAAGAGAAAGCACAAAAATCCCTTAAAGAATTGCAGGAGAACACTGCTAAAGAGTTACAAATCCTTAAAGAAAAACACGATAACATAATCAAACAGGTAGAAGTCCTTACAGAAAAACAGGAAAACACATCCAAACAGATGATGGAAATGAACAAAACCATACTAGACCTAAAAAGGGAAGTAGACACAATAAAGAAAACCCAAAATGAGGCAACACTGGAGATAGAAACCCTAGGAAAGAAATCTGGAACCATAGATACGAGCATCAGCAACAGAATACAAGAGATGGAAGAGAGAATCTCAGGTGCAGAAGATTCCATAGAGAACATCAGCACAACAATCAAGGAAAATGTAAAATGCAAAAAGATCCTAACTCAAAACATCCAAGAAATACAGGACGCAATGAGAAGACCAAACCTACGGATAATAGGAGTGGATGAGAATGAAGATTTTCAACTCAAAGGACCAGCAAACATCTTCAACAAAATTATAGAAGAAAACTTCCCAAATCTAAAGAAAGAGATGGCCATGAACATACAAGAAGCCTACAGAACTCCAAATAGACTGGACCAGAAAAGAAATACCTCCCGACACATAATAATCAGAGCAACAAATGCTCTAAATAAAGATAGAATACTAAAAGCAGTAAGAGAAAAAGGCCAAGTAACATATAAAGGCAAGCCTATCAGAATTACACCAGATTTTTCACCAGAGACTATGAAAGCCAGAAGATCCTGGACGGATGTTATACAGACACTAAAAGAACACAAATTCCAGCCCAGGCTACTATACCCAGCCAAACTCTCAATTAACATAGATGGAGAAACCAAAGTATTCCACGACAAAACCAAATTCACACATTATCTCTCCACGAATCCAGCCCTTCAAAGGATAATAACAGGAAAAAACCAATACAAGGACGGGAACCATGCCCTAGAAACAACAAGAAGGTAATCCCTCAACAAACCTAAAAGAAGACAGCCACAAGAACAAAATGCCAACTTTAACAACAAAAATAACAGGAAACAACAATTACTTTTCCTTAATATCTCTTAATATCAATGGACTCAACTCCCCGATAAAAAGACATAGACTAACAAACTGGCTACACAAACAAGACCCAACATTTTGCTGCTTACAGGAAACTCATCTCAGAGAAAAGGATAGACACTACCTCAGAATAAAAGGCTGGAAAACAATTTTCCAAGCAAATGGCATGAAGAAACAAGCTGGAGTATCCATTCTAATATCTGATAAGATTGACTTCCAGCCCAAAGTCATTAAAAAAGACAGGGAGGGACACTTCATACTCATCAAAGGTAAAATCCTCCAAGAGGAACTATCAATCCTGAATATCTATGCTCCAAATACAAAGGCAGCCACATTCATTAAAGAAACTTTAGTAAAGCTCAAAGCACACATTGCACCTCATACAATAATAGTGGGAGACTTCAACACACCACTTTCACCAATGGACAGATCATGGAAACAGAAACTAAACAGGGACACAGTGAAACTAAGAGAAATTATGGATCAAATGGATCTGGCAGATATCTACAGAACATTCTATCCTAAAACAAAAGGATATACCTTCTTCTCAGCACCTCATGGTACCTTCTCCAAAATTGACCACATAATTGGTCACAAAGCAGGCCTCAACAGATATAAAAATATTGAAATTGTCCCATGCATCCTATCAGATCACCATGGCCTAAGGCTGATCTTCAATAACAAAATAAATAATAGAAAGCCAACCTTCACGTGGAAACTGAACAACACTCTTCTCAATGATACCTTGGTCAAGGAAGGAATAAAGAAAGAAATTAAGGACTTTTTAGAGTTCAATGAAAATGAAGCCACAACATACCCAAACTTATGGGATGCAATGAAAGCATTTCTAAGAGGAAAACTCATAGCTCTGAGTGCCTCCAAAAGGAAACTAGAGAGAGCACACATTAGCAGCTTGACAACACACCTAAAAGCACTAGAACAAAAGGAAGCAAATTCACCCAAGAGGAGTAGACGGCAGGAAATAATCAAACTCAGGGGTGAAATCAACCAAGTGGAAACAAGAAAAACTATTCAAAGAATCAACCAATCAAGGAGCTGGTTCTTTGAGAAAATCAACAAGATAGATAAACCCTTAGCCAGACTCACTAGAGGGCACAGGGAAAGCATCCTAATTAACAAAATCAGAAATGAAAAAGGAGACATAACAACAGATCCTGAAGACATCCAAAACACCATCAGATCCTTCTACCAAAGGCTATACTCAACAAAACTGGGGAACCTGGATGAAATGGAGAAGTTCCTAGACAGATACCAGGTACCAAAGTTGAATCAAGATCAGGTTAATGATCTAAACAGCCCTATATCCCCCAAAGAAATAGAAGCAGTCATTAATAGTCTCCCAACTAAAAAAAGCCCAGGACCAGATGGGTTTAGTGCAGAGTTCTATCAGACCTTCAAAGAAGATCTAATCCCAGTTCTTCACAAACTATTCCACAAAATAGAAACAGAAGGTACTCTACCCAACTCATTCTATGAAGCCACAATTACTCTGATACCTAAACCACAAAAAGACCCAACAAAGATAGAAAACTTCAGACCAATATCCCTTATGAATATTGATGCAAAAATCCTCAATAAAGTTCTTGCTAACCGAATCCAAGAACACATCAAAACAATCATCCATCCTGACCAAGTAGGTTTCATCCCAGGGATGCAGGGAAGGTTCAATATACGGAAATCCATCAACGTAATCCAGTATATAAACAAACTCAAAGACAAAAACCACATGGTCATCTCGTTAGATGCGGAAAAAGCATTTGACAAGATCCAACACCCATTCATGATAAAAGTCTTGGAAAGATCAGGAATTCAAGGCCCATACCTAAACATGATAAAAGCAATCTACAGCAACCTACAAAGGTTGTAGTTTCCTTTTGGAGGCACTCAGAGCTATGAGTTTTCCTCTTAGAAATGCCTTCAGTGTGTCCCATAAGTTTGGGTATGTTGTGGCGTCATTTTCATTAAACTCCAGAAAGTCCTTAATTTCTTTCTTTATTCCTTCCTTGACCAAGGTATCATTGAGAAGAGTGTTGTTTAGTTTCCACGTGTGTGTTGGCTTTCTATTATTTATTTTGTTATTGAAGATCAGTCTTAGTCCATGGTGATCTGATAGGGTGCATGGGACAATTTCAATATTTTTGTATATATTGAGGCTTGTTTTGTGACCAATTATGTGGTCAATTTTGGAGAAGGTACCGTGAGGTGCTGAGAAGAAGGTATATCCTTTCGTATTAGGATAAAATGTTCTGTAGATATCTGTCAGATCCATTTGTTTCATAACCTCTGTTAGTTTCAGTGTGTCCCTGTTTAGTTTCTGTTTCCATGATCTGTCCATTGGTGAAAGTGGTGTGTTGAAATCTCCCACTATTATTGTGTGAGGTGCAATGTGTGCTTTGAGCTTAACTAAAGTATCTTTAATGAATGAGGCTGCCCTTGTATTTGGCGCATAGATATTCAGAATTGATAGTTCCTCTTGGAGGATTTTACCTTTGATGAGAATGAAGTGCCCTTCCTTGTCTTTTTTGATGACTTTGGGTTGGAAGTCAATCTTATCAGATATTATAATGGCTACTCCAGCTTCTTTCTTCCTACCATTTGCTTGGAAAATTGTTTTCCAGCCTTTCATTCTGAGGTAGTGTCTATCTTTTTCTCTGAGATGAGTTTCCTGTAAGCAGCAAAATGTTGGATCCTGTTTCTGTAGCCAGCCTGTTAGTCTATGTCTTTTTATTGGGGAGTTGAGTCCATTGATATTAAGAGATATTAGGGAGAAGTAATTGTTGCTTCCTTTTATTTTTGTTGTTAGAGTTGGTGTTCTGTTTTTGTGGCTGTCTTCTTTTAGGTTTGTTGAGGGATTACCTTCTTGTTGTTTCTAGGGTGTGGGTCCCATCCTTGTATTTTTTTTTTCTGTTATTATCCTTTGAAGGGCTGGATTCGTGGAAAGATAATGTGTGAATTTGGTTTTGTCATGGAATACTATACCCAGTTTGGCTGGGTATAGTAGCCTGGGCTGGAAATTGTGTTCTCTTAGTTTTTGTATAACATCTGTCCAGGCCCTTCTGGCTTTCATAGTCTCTGGTGAAAAATCCGGTGTAATTCTGATAGGCTTGCCTTTATATGTTACTTGAACTTTTTCCCTTACTGCTTTTAGTATTCTATCTTTATTTAGTGCATTTGTTGTTCTGATTATTATGTGTCGGAAGGAATTTCTTTTCTGGTCCAGTCTATTTGGAGTTCTGTAAGCTTCTTGTATGTTTATGGGCATCTCTTTCTTTAGGTTTGGGAAGTTTTCTTCTATAATTTTGTTGAATATATTTGCTGGTCCTATGAGTTGAAAATCTTCATTCTCATCTACTCCTATTATCCATAGGTTTGGTCTTCTCATTTTGTCCTGGATTTCCTGGATATTTTGAGTTAGGATCTTTTTGGATATTGTATTTTCTTTGATTGTCGTGCTGATGTTCTCTATGGAGTCTTCTGCATCTGAGATTCTCTCTTCCATCTCTTGTATTCTGTTGCTGATGCTCGTATCTATGGTTCCAGATTTCTTTCCTAGTGTTTCTATCTCCAGTGTTGCCTCAATTTGGGTTTTCTTCATTGTTTCTACTTCCCTTTTTAGGTCTTGGATGGTTTTATTCAATTCCATCACCTGTTTGGTCTGGTTTTCCTGCAATTCTTTAATGGATTTTTGTGCTTCCTCTTTAATGTCTTCTACCTGTTTAGCAGTGTTCTCCTGCAATTCTTTAAGGGATTTTTGTGCTTCCTCTTTAATGTCTTCTACCTGTTTAGCAGTGTTCTCCTGCAATTCTTTAAGGGATTTTTGTGCTTCCTCTTTAATGTCTTCTACCTGTTTACCAGTGTTCTTTTGTATTTCTTTAAGTGTGTTATTAAAGTCCTTCTTGATGTCCTCTACCATCATCGTGAGATATGCTTTTAGAACCAGGTCTAGCTTTTCCGGTGTGTTGGGGTGCCCTGGACTGGGCGAAGTTGGAGTGCTGGGTTCTGATATGATGAGTGGTCTTGGTTTCTGTTAGTAAGATTCTTAGCCATCTGGTAATCTCTGGGATTAGTTGTTATTGTTGTCACTGTTTAAAGATTGGAGCAGACTCTGTGTTCCACTCACCAAAAGTCTCAAAATCCTGTGGCGGGTGTCGTGGGTAGCTGGAGGGTGTCAGCAGACCCTGTGCTCTAGCTACCCAGGTGCTGGTCAGACCCGAAGAGGCTTGTGGCCCTACTCAGGCAGGTTTTCTGCTTCCCTAACTAATGCAGTCTCAGGTCCCGTGCGCAATTGGATTGTAGCAGAAGCTGTGTTCCACTCACCAAAAGTCTTAAGATCCTGTGGCGGGTGTTGTGGGTAGCTGGAGAGTGTCAGCTGACCCTGCGCCTTAGCTACCCTGGTGCTGGTCTGACTGGAAGAGGCTTGTGGCCCTACTCAGGCCGGATTTCTCGTGACTGATATTTTAAAAGTACAAGTTTTAGAGTGTTTTCCCTCTCCTCCTGGAGACAACCTGGTTTAAAATCTTCTCATTTTCATTTTCTTTTCTTTCTTTCTTTCTTTCTTTCTTTCTTTCTTTCTTTCTTTCTTTCTTTCTTTCTTTCTTTCTTTCTTTCTTTCTCTCTTTCTTCCTCTCTTTCTTTCTTTCTTTCTTTCTTTCTTTCTTTCTTTCTTTCTTTCTTTCTTTCTCTCTCTCTCTCTCTCTTTTTCTTTTTGTATTTTTCTGTCAATGTATGCAGAACATGTTGAACATTAACAGCGTTTCTTCCTTGTCAGGGCATGGTTTGCCATAATTGGAAGAGTGTCAAACATACTTTAATCATTTATATATTTTTTCATTTATATGGAGGTGCAAAAACTGTTCAAAAGTCTACTCAATAACCCTTTCATGTAATTTCTATTAAAAACTTTCCACAGGGAACTTTTCAAGCCCGAGTTGCAAATTTAGTCATGCTTAAAACAATAGTAAAGATACATACAACAGAGTAAAATCAGTCTCATTGTGGCCAACTAGAGCTAAATGCATAATTAATCGTAATTTTCCTGTTCTATAAAAAAGAGTATCACTTAAATGAATGTTGTTTTTTTCTATTGTAAAGGTTTTAACATACCACTTATGCATCTTATGAACTAGTTATTGGGAAAAGTTTATGTAGTATTTAGAGCAAAACCATGGCAATTTCTGCATAAATCTTGATAAAAGTAACACACACACACACACACAAAGGAGAATTATAGAAATGGGTTCTTTTGCCACCTGATATTAGGACCATAATCATACATAACATTCTGGTTAAGTAGACTAGAATATGTAACCATTTCTTTTGGTCACAATTGGGTAGTATAATTTGCCCCATACCACGGCAGTTTAATCATGTAAACAAAATTAATTGCGGTTTCCCTGAAATATTCTTTTGCTAACTCTCAAGTGCCTTTTCTTTGCCTCTACAATTCCTTAGATAACTATTATTCCCAACTTGTTGCTTTGTATTTACTCTCACATTTGCTAGAAATTCCATCGCTTTTGAGATTTAATTGTAAAATGCCTCTTCTAGCCTCTCAGTTCGATCCCCAGTTGCTTATGATGTTGGTTTGGAAAACAGTTGGACCTTTGTGTAATGAAGTATTACTAGAGGAATACTCCAGTCGTTTGGTCAAAGGAGGACTTTCTTATTTCACAATTACCAACTCTCAGGCAAAAATAGAGATTCTGGCAAATCTACATTCACAGTCCTATGACTGAATGATTTATGAGACAGTGTGTGACTTGTATTCTATGGGTTTCTACTGCTGTAATAAAACAGCTTGACCAAAAGCAACTTGAGGAGAAAGGATTTAATTTGTTTAGACAGCCACATCACTCAGGTTATATCCTTGAATAATGAGGGTAGAAACTCAGGCAAGACAGTAACCTGGAGGTAGGAAGTGAAGCAAAAGCCAGAAGGGAGTGTTGCTTACTGGGTTACTCCCCATGGCTTGCTCAGCCTGCGTTATTAGAGTACCCAGGACCACAAACCTCAGAGGTGTTATTGGTCAAATTGACATGTACCCTCCCATCAATTATAAATTATAACAGTTCACAACAGATTTGTCCATAGGCCAATCTGATAGGTGCATTTTCTCAGTTGAGGTTCTCTCTTCCAAAATGACTTGTTTGTGTCAAGTTCACATACAACTTGTCAATACTAAAAATTTTAAATACTTTACTTTTTATTTTTGGAATAATCTTTTTATATTTACAAAATCAATCTTAAATCATCCCTCTTGGATATTGGAAATATGTTGATTTATAGGTAGATCTGTATATTTTTATAGCTTCATAAGTAAACAGAAACAAATCTAAATAATTATGGTAGTTTGAACTGGTATTTAAATTCATGGCCATGAGGGAGTAGTGTTACTCGAGAGGGATTAGGAGGTATGCTATTACTGAGGTAGGTGTGGTCTTCTTGGAGAAACTGTATTTGTTGGGGTGGGTTTTGATGTTTCCAAATGTCAAACCAGGCCCAGTAGCTCTCTCTTTGCCTGCTGTCTACAGAGATGGTTGTAGAACATTCACCTACCATGTGTGCGTACATGTCACCCATGCTCCCACACCTACCAGAGGATAATAGAACAAACCTCTGAAACCGTAAACAAACCCCATACTTTTCATTAAAACAGTTCTTCTAAGAGTAATGTTTATAAGTCTTTAAAAGTATTAAGTCAAAAAATGTGGAATTTTCTAAATTTCTATGAAAAGTAATTCAAGAAACAAGAGGTTGTTAGTGTCATGGAACTGGCAGGAAAGTGGGATGCACCCAGGGCATCCTAAGAGGAGTATTTGACTTCTCACTTATTGATGAGGAAAACAAACTGCCATATTTTTCCATTGGCTACTCATCTATCACTCATCTCTGCTTTAAATTGCATGCATTGTTTGCGAAAAATGTTATGCTATTTTACATATTTGCTTAATTATCTTTGGGCATTATGTTAATAAAAAAGCCATATTTTGAATTGCTTGCAAAGCTTTTTGCTAGAATAATTTTCTGATATCAGATTCAAATATTGTTTAAGTTTTATCCCAGGCGTAGAATTGTTGAAATATATGTTAGGATCTTTCTAATGAGGTTGTAAAATATCCCAGCCTGTAAAATGATATCTGCTGATTACCACCTGCACCAACTATTAAAATCATATAGACTGTCCTCTGTTTCCAGGCTAATTATGGGTCAAACCTTGGGAATGAATTTTGATTTTGCTGATTACAAGTAATGCCAAGAATATGTTATTTAAACTTTTCCACAGATCTGTCTTTAATCTCAATGAAACACTGTACAATTTCCACTACATCCTTCTGTTCATGCTTGAAGCTGATTTTTAAAGGATGTTTATAGATTTTAAATATGAATCTATGATAATTTTACAATTGCTACATACATGCTCATAGCTTTGCTACTCTTTTTACATTATTTAGAGGAACATAAGCAAACACAAAGTAGCCATTATGGTATACAGAGAAAACTGTTGTGATTGCTCACCTTGTCTTCAAATACATAGAGTATATTTCAATCTATTATATAAAGTATTTTTTGTCATTTTTTTTAAGTCTTTGATGTATTTTCTTTCTTTCTTTTTTCTTTTTCTTTTTTAGGGCATGTTATTAGATATTTTCTTCATTTACATTTCAAATGCTATCCCCAAAGCACACTGTACCCTCCCCTCGCCCTGCTCCCTAACCCACACCCACTCCCACTTCCTGGCCCTAGCATTACCCTGTACTGGGCCATATGATCTTCACAATGCCAAGGGCCTCCCCTTCCATTGGTGGCTGACTAGGCCATCCTCTGCTATATATGCAACTAGAGACACAGCTCTGGGGGTACTGGTTAGTTCATATTGTTGTTCCTCCTACAGGGTTGCAGACCACTTTAGCTCCTTGGGTACTTTCTCAAACTCCTTCATTAGGGGCTCTGTGTTCCATCCAATAGATGACTGTGAGCATCCACTTCTGTATTTGCCAGGCATTGGCATAGCCTCAAAAGAGAGAACTTTGTCAGGGTCCTGTTAGCAAAATCTTTCTGGCATAAGCAATAGTGTCTGGGTTTGGTGGTTGTATATGGGATGGATCCCCGGGTGGGACAGTCTCTGGATAGTCTTTACTTCCATTTCAGTCCCGAACTTTGTCTCTTTTACTCCTTCCAGGGTATTTTGTTCCCATTTCTAAGAAGGAGCAAAGTATCCACACTTTGGTATTATTTCTTCTGCAGTTTCGTGTATCTTGCAAATAGTATCTTGGATATTCTAAGTTTCTGGGCTAATATCCATTTATCAGTGAGTGTATATCATGTGTGTTCTTTTGTGATTGGATTACCTCAATCAGGATGATATCCTCCAGATACATCCATTTGCCTAAGAATTTCATGAATTCATTGCTTTTAATTGCTGAGTAGTACTCCATTGTGTAAATGTACCACATTTTCTGTACCACATTTTCTGTAAATATTCCTCTGTTGAGGGACATCTGGGTTCTTTTCAGCTTCTGGCTATTATAAATAAGGCTGTTATGAACATAGTGGAGCATGTATCCTTATTGCAAATTGGAACATCTTCTGCTTATATGCCCAGGAGAGGAATTGCTGGATCTTCTGATACTATGTCTAATTTTCTTAGGAACAGCCAGACTGATTTCCACAGTGGTTGTTCCAGCTTGCAATCCCACCAACAATGGAGGAGTGTCCCTCTTTCGCAACATCTTCACAGAATATGCTGTCACCTGAATTTTTGATCTTAGCCATTCTGATTGATGTGAGCTGGAATCTTTGGGTTGTTATGATTTGCATTTCCCTGATGATTAAGGATGCTGAACATTTTTTCAGGTGCTTCTCAGCCCTTTGGTATTCCTAAGTTGAGAATTATTTTTGCACATTTTTATTAGATATTTTCTGTATATACATTTTAGATTTCAAATGCTATCCCAAAAGTTCCCTATACCTTCCCCTTGCCCTCCTCCCCTACCCAACCACTCCCGCTTCTTGGCCCTGGCATTCCCCTTTACTGGGACATATAAAGTTTGCAATACCAAGGGGTCTCTATTCCCAATGATGGCCAACTAGGCCATCTTCTGCTACATATGCAGCTACAGATATGAGCTCTGGGGGTACTGGGTAGTTCATATTGTTGTTCCACCTATAGGGTTTAATCTTAGTTAGTGTTTCTATTCCTGCACAAACATCATGAACAAGAAGCAAGTTGAAGAGGAAAGGGTTTATTCAGCTTACATTTCCATACTGCTCTTCATCACCAAGGAAGTCAGGACTGGAACTCAAACTGGTCAGAAAGCAGGAGCTGATGCAGAGGCCATGGAGGGATGTTCTTTATTGGCTTGCTCAGCCTGCTCTCTTATAGAACTCAAGACTACCAGCCCAGAGATAGTCCCACCAACAAGGGGCCTTTCCCCCTTGATCACTAATTGAGAAAATGCCTTACAGTTGGATCTCATGGAGGCAATTCCTCAACTGAAGCTTCTTTCTCTGTGATAACTCCAGCTGTGTCAAGTTGACACAAAACTAGCCAGTACAATGGATCCCTTGTCAACTTGACACATAAACATATCATCGGCAAGCCTCAACCCTTAGTTTCTTATTCATCCCCAAAATCTAAATAACTTTAAAAGTCCCACAGTCTTTACAAATTCTTAAAATGTCAATCTCTCTTAAATTCCAAAGTCTTTATAATTAAAAGTCTCTTAACTGTGAGCTTCACTAAAAAACTTCCTTCAAGAGGGAAAAGTATCAGGGCACAGTCACAATCAAAAGCTAAAATCATTCTCCAATCATCCAATGTCTTGGATCCAACTCACGATCTTCTGGGCACCTCCAAGTGCTTGGGTCACTTCTCCAGCCATGCCCTTTGTAGCAAACAGCTTTTCCTCTAGGGTCCAGATGCCTGTACTCCACTGCTGCTGCTCTTGGTGGTTATCTCATGGCACTGGCATCTCCAAAACACTGCATGACCCCTTCAGTCCTGGGCCATCAATTGCAACTGAGGCTGTACCTTCACCAATGGCCTTCCATGGCCTCTCACAGAGCTGAGCCTCAGCTGCTCTGCATGACTCCTTCATGGCTTCAAAACCAGTACCACCTGGGTAACTCTTACACATTACCAAATCCAGCAACAGTACAAGGTACAACCTTGGCTATCTCTGGAACACAGCCTCTGTGCTCTCAAAAAGCACTTCCCAGAAGATTTCACCTCAAAGATGCTGGTCTCTTCTTAATCACTGCTAATTTCTTAGCTCCAGCTAACCAGCATCAATAGTCCCAGTAATGCAAAGTTTTGCTTTAGTATTTCTGGTATTTTGTTAATCACAGCTTATTCTTCAGCCCCAGTTAACCACAACTACAGAATCTTCACAATCAAAACAGCAATTGCCCTGATAAAGTCTTTATTTTTTCCCTCTGAAATGTCACAAGCCAGGCCTCCATCTTCTGCACTGTTCTCAACATTATCTTCCAAGCTCCTACACAACATTCAACAGAGCTCTTAACACCAAATGGATCTTCTGGCCCAAAGTTCCAAAGTCCTTCCATAGTCCTCTCCAAAACATGATCAGGTTGTCACAGGAATACTCTACTATGCTGGTACAAATTTGTCTTACTTAGGGTTTCTATTTCTGCACAAACATCATGACCAAGAAGCCAGTTGAGGAGGAAAGGGTTTATTTGGCTTACACTTCCATACTGTTCCTCATCAAAAAGGAAGTCAGGACTGGAACTCAAACAGGTCAGAAAACAGGAGCTGATGCAGAGGTCATGGAGGGATGTTCCTTACTGGCTTGCTCAGCCTGCTCTCTTATAGAACCCAAGACTACCAGCCCAGAGATAGTCCCACCAACAAGGGGCCTTTCCCCCTTGATCATTAATTGAGAACATGCCTTACAGTTGGATCTCATAGAGGCATTTCCTCAACTGAAGCTCCTTTCTCTGAGATAACTCCAGCTGTGTCACGATGACACAAAACTAGTTAGTACAGGGTTGCAGACCCCTCCATTGGGGGCCCTGTGTTCCATCTTATATTTGTTTAGCTTGGTCTCCCATTTTTAATAAGGTTATTGAATTTTCTGGAGTCCATCTTATTGAGTTCTTTATATATATATATTGGATATTAGTCCCTTATGTGATTTAGGTTTGGTAAAGATACTTTCCCAATCTGTTGATGGCCTTTTTTTCTTATTAACACTGTCTTTTTTCTTACAGAAGCTTTGCAATTTTATGAGGTTCCATTTGTTGATTCTCGATCTTACAGCACAAGTCATTGCTGTTTTATTCAGGATTATTTCCCCTGTGTCCATGGGCTTTCCCCCATTTTCTCCTCTATAAATTGCAGTGTCTCTGGATTTATGTGGAGTTCCTTGCTCCTCTTAGACTTGATCTTAATACAAGGAGATAAGAATGGATCACTTCACATTCTTTTACATGATAACCACCTGTTGGTCCAGCACCATTTATTGAAAATGCTGTCTTTTTTTCCACTAGAAGGTTTTAGCTCCATTGTAAAAGATTATGTGACCATAGGAGTGTAGGTTCATTTGTAGGTCTTCAATTCTATTTCAAAGGTCTACCTATATGTCCTTTACCAGTACCATGCAGTTTATATCACAATTGCTCTGTAGTACAGCTTTAGGTCAGGCATGGTGATTCCACCAAAGGTTCTTTTATCCTTGTTTTTCCAGATGAATTTGCAAATTGTCCTTTCTAATTTGTTGAAGAATTGACTTGGGATTTTGATGGGAATTGTTTTGAATCTGTAGATTGCAGGATAGCCATTTTTACTATATTATTCCTGCCAATACATGAGCATGGGAGATTTTTCCATCTTCTGAGCTCTTCTTTGATTTCTTTGTTCAGAGACTTGAAGTTCTTATCATACTGATCTTTCACTTTCTTAGAGTCACACCAAGGTATTTTCTATTATTTGTGACTACTCTGAAGGGTGTTGTTTCTTTAATTTCTATCTCAGCCTGTTTATCCTTTGTGTAGAGAAAGGTCACTGATTCGTTTGAGTTAATTTTATATCCAGCTACTTCACTGAAGCTGTTTATCAGGTTTAGAAGTCCTCTGGTGGAATTTTTAGGATCACTTATATATACTATCTTATCATCTGCAAATAGTGATATTTTGACTTCTTCCTTTCCAATTTGTATCCACTTGACCTCCTTTTGTTGTCAAATTGCTCTGGTTATGACTTAAACTACTATATTGAATAGGTAGGGAGAAAGTGGGCAGCCTTGTCTAGTCCCTGATTTTAGTGGGATTGCTTCCAGCTTCTCTCCTTTTAGTTGATGTTGGCTAGTGTTTTGATGTATATTGCCTTTATTATGTTTAGGTATGAATTCGTGATCTTTCCAAGACTTTTATTATGAATGGGCATTTGATTTTGTCAAATGCTCTCTCAGCATCTAACAAGATGATCATGTGTTTTTTGTCTTTGAATGGAATATATGGATTTCCATATATTAAAATATTCCTGCATCCCTGGAATGAAGCCTACTTGATCATGATGAATGAATAATTTGTTGTGTTCCTGGATTCAGTTAGCAAGAATTTTATTGAGTATTTTTGCATCAACAAATTGGTCTGAAGTTCTCTTTCTTTGAGTAATTGTGGCTTCATAAAATTAATTGGGTAGCGTACCTTCTGTTTCTATTTAGTGGAATAGATTGAAGATAACTAAAATTAGGCCTTCTTTGAAGGTCTGATAGAACTCTGCACTAAATCCATCTGGTCCTGGGCTGTTTTTGGTTGGGAGGCTATTAATGACTGCTTCTATTTCATTACGGGTTATGGGACTCTTTAGGTCATTAATCTGATCCTGATTTAACTTTGGTACCTGGTATCTGTCTAGAAATTCGTCCATTTCATCCAGGTTTTCCAGTTTCGTTTAGTATAGCCTTCTGTAGTAGAATGTGATGATGTCTTGGATTTCCTCAGGTTTTGTTGTTATGTCTAACTTTTCATTTCTGATTTTGGTAATTAGGATACTGTGCCTGTGCCCTCTAGTGAGTGTGTCTATGGGTTTATCTATCTTGTTGATTTTCTCAAAGAACCAGGTCCTGGATGATTGATTCTTTGAATAGTTCTCTTTGTTTCCACTTGGTTCATTTCAACCCTGAATTTGAGTATTTCCTGTCTTCTACTCCTCTTGGGTGAATTTGCTTCCTTTTCTTCTAGAGCCTTTAGGTATGCTGTCAGGCTACTAGTGTGTACTCTCTCTAGTTTCTTTTTGGAGGCACTTAGAGCTATGAGTTTTCTTTTTAGAAATTCTTTCATTGTGTCCCATAAGTTTGGGTATGTTGTGGCTTCATTTTCTTTAAACTCTAAAAAGTCTTTAATTTCTTTCTTGACCAAGGTATCAGAGTAGATTGTTCTTCAGCTTCCACATGAATGGTAGCCTTCTATTATTTTTGTTTTTATTGAAGATAAAATGCCTTAGTCCCTGGTGATCTGATAGGATGCATGGGATAATTTCAATATTTTTGTATCTGTTGAAGCCTGTTTTGTGACCAAATATATGGTCCATTTTGGAGAAGGTGACATGAGGTGCTTAGAAGAAGGTATATCCTTCGCTTTAGGATAAAATGTTCTGTAGATATCTGTTAAATCTGTTTCTTTCATAACTTCTGTTAGTTTCAATGTGTCTCTTTTTACTTTATGTTTCCAGGATCTGTCTATTAATGAGAATGAGGGGTTGACGTCTCCCACCATTATTGTGTGAGGTGCAATATGTGCTTTGACCTTTACTAAAATTTCTTTAATGAATGTCGTTGCTCTTGCATTTGGAGCATAGATATTCAGAGTTGAGAGTTCATCTTGGAAGATTTTACCTGTGATGAGTATGAAACTTCTTGTCTTTTTTGATAACTTTGAGTGGGAAGTTGATTTGATTTGATATTACAATGATTATGCCAGCTTGTTTCTTCAGACTATTTGCTTGGAAAATTGTTTACCAGCCTTTTACCCTGAGGTAGTGTCTGTCTTTGTCCCTGAGGTGTGTGTCCTGTATGCAGCAAAATATTGGGCCCTGTTTACATAGCCAGTCTGTTAGGCAATGTCTTTTTATTGGGGAATTGAGTTCATTGATATTAAGAGATATTAAGGAAAAGTAATTGTTGCTTCCTGTTATTTTTGCTGTTAGAGTTTGGATTCTGTTCTTGTGGCTGTCTTCTTTTAGGTTTGTTGAAGGATTACTTCCTTGCTTTTTCTAGGGCATAATTTCTGTCCTTGTATTGGTGTTTTCCCTTTATTATCCTTTGAAGAGATGAATTCATGAAAAGATATAGTATGAGTTTGGTTTTGTCATGGAATACTTTGGTTTCTTCATCTATGGTAATTGAGAGTTTTGCTGGGTATAATATCCTTGGCTGACATTTGTGTTCTCATAGGGTCTGTATAACATCTGTCCAGGATCTTCTGGCTTTCATAGTCTGGGTGGGAAGTCTGGTGTAATTCTAATAGGTCTGCCTTTATATGTTACTTGACCTTTTTCCCTTACTGATTTTAATATTCTATCTTTATTTAGTGCATTTGTTGCTCTGATTATTATGTGTTAGGAGGAATTTCTTTTCTGGTCCAATCTATTTAGAGTTCTGTAGGCTTCTTGTATGTTCATGAGCATTTCTTTCTTTAGGTTAGGGAATTTTTCTTCCATAATTTTGTTGAAGATATTTCTGGCCCTTTAAGTTGAAAATTTTCTTTCTCATCTATACCTATTAGGTTTGATCTTCTCATTGTTTCCTAGATTTCCTGCATGTTTTGAGTTAGGATCTTTTTGCACTTTGCATTTTCTTAGATTTTTGTGTCCATGTTCTCTATGGAATCTTCTGCACCTGAAATTCTCTCTTCCATCTTTTGTATTCTGTTGCTGATTGCTTGCATATATGGTTCCTGATTTCTTTCCTAGGGTTTCTATCTCCAGAGTTGTCTCCCTTTGGGTTTTCTTCATTGTTCCTACTTCCATTTTTAGATTTTCAATGGTTTTGTTCAATTCCATCACCTGTTTGGTTGTGTTTTCCTGTAATTTTTTAAGGGATTTTTGTTTTGCCTTTTTAAAGTCTTCCTGTTTAGTAGTATTTTCCTGTCATTCTTTGAGGGTTTTTTTTTTCCTCTTTAAGAGCGTCTACCTGTTTAGCAGTGTTCTCCTGTATTTCTTTTAGTGAGTTATTTATACCCTTCTTAATATCCTCTAGCAGTATCATGAGATATTATTTTAAATCTGAATCTTGCTTTTTAGGTGTGTTGGGGTATCCTGGACTTGCTGTGGTGGGCATACTGGGTTCTGATGATGCCGAGTGGTCTTAATATCTGTTAGTAAGATTCTTTCCTTTGCCTTTTGCCATCTGGTAATCTCTGGTGTTAGATGTTCTAGCTGTCTCTGGCTAGAGATTGTTTCTCCTGTGATTCTTTAGCCTCTGTCAGCACTCTTGGGAGACCAACTCTTTCCTGTGTCCAAGTTGTCAGAGCACTCTCTGCTCTCCTCTTGCAGGGAAAGTGCACAGAAGTCTGGAGCTCAGATCCACCTCCTTAGTCCTAGGGTCAGAGACCTCCCTGGAGGCCCACTATCCTCTGGCCGGTAATGTGCCCAGGGGTCTGGATTTCAGCTCTTGTCTCCTGGCTGAGGATAAAGGCCCGAAGTGACCCTATCCAAGAGGCTTTGTTGCTTCTGCTGCCCACGTGCTTTCCTGCATAGATTGTTCTCAATGATCCTAAGATTCTGGGTGTGCTAGGGTCTGCCTTTGACCTTTGACTCTGTTCCTACTAGCACAGAACAGATGTTGAGTTCCACTCACCAGTGATCACAAGATCCTGGGTGTGCTAGTGTGCCTGCAATGTGAAGAGTCCTCTGGGGACCTTGGGACCCTCCACCAAGATTGCACCCAAGATGGCGCAGGGGTCTATGTAAAGTATTAAACAAATATTTTAAACTACAAATTTTAATGTGACAGAAAGTGATTTTTCTACTATGTTTCCAGGCAATGAATTTCCCTTAAAATTTTGTCTATTGGAGATTCTATATATGCTTAGGTTAGATACTGGAGTCAATAATTTGGTCTATTAGATATTTTAAAAATATCTTAATATTTAAAAATATCTTACTTATTATATATTTTCTTTTAATTATTATATGTGTGACTCATTAAGTTGTTTATATATTTAGCATTGTGAAGAGGAATTATAATTCGGTGACATGTCTATTCTCACAAAGTACCACATCCAAAGTCCTTCTAGGTCTATATGCTTCAGGAGGAATGCAGACATCCCCTAAATTACAATACAATCAGGCTATAAAACTGACACACCCTTGGTACATACATTTAATCCATAACAATGAAGGTAGGTTTAGTTTGTAGAAGGAAGCAGCCATGCTTGAAAGTGAGGTCTAGCCGGGCGTGGTGGCGCACGCCTTTAATCCCAGCACTCGGGAGGCAGAGGCAGGCGGATTTCTGAGTTCGAGGCCAGCCTGGTCTACAGAGTGAGTTCCAGGACAGCCAGGGTTACACAGAGAAACCCTGTCTCGAAAAACCAAAAAAAAAAAAAAAAAAAAAAAAGAAAGAAAGTGAGGTCTAAAGGAGGAGTAGACAAAAAGACAAATCAGAGAAAGATTTGACAGAATGAATAGGAGATAGGATATATCCAACTCACATAAGAGTAGGAGAAGAGAAGCTACTTAAGAAAGAACACAGATAGTGCAAGGAAGAGAGTAAAACAGGAGAGACGAAGAGACAGCAACACAGAGACATAGAAATAGAGAGATATAGATAGAGAAGGATGGGGTTAGGACAGAAAGATGTTACAGAGAGAACAAACTAGACAGAAGTAAAGAAAGAGTATTAGAAGGAGCTAGCAGGTTAGAACACATAGGCAAAGTTAATATTAGGCAAGGCTGAGTTTAGTCAGAAGCCAAGAGAAACCAGAATTTATCAGTCATCTTGGAAGATTAGATTGTAAGAAGACTAGAAACTACAAGGCCTGGACTTAGGGATAGTTAGTACAGAGAAAGAAATTCTCTGGGCTCAAACCAAGCTCAGTATTTGCAAACCTTGTGTATGTCTCTATTCTTATCCCATAATCAGAGAAAATAAAAGTGACCTTTATAATTGCAATATTGTAGATACATTTTTTTACATTATTTCCATAAATAAATTGCAATTACTCTGTTGAGCTTCATGGAAAACCTGAAATAGAGTCTTGGATAGATCATTACTATCCTTGAACATGGTACATGCCTATATCTATTTTGATAATTTTAAATAATTAAATATTAAAATGTCCCATATAAAATATGTATAGAGTGTTTTGTCTCACAAAATGTCTAATGTATTTTCTTCACTTTTGAAAATATTGTATTGTAATGCATTTTTATCTCACTTTAAATCTTTTGTTCCTAATTTAGATATAGTTTTTATTTTCCTTGGTGTACAGAAATTCTTTTATCTATTACAGTACTAATAACATACCTATATATTTTGTCCTGGCACCTAAGTACAAATTCTTACAAGTTCTTCCACAGTTATATTTACTTTGTTAAATCTGTTACCCAATTTTTTTCTTTAATTTAATTCAAGTTACTAGATAAAATTGTTACTGACACTTATGCAAATCATATTTAATAGATTTTTTTGTCTTCTTTATTGGAAGGGAGGAACTTCAAATATGTTGATATTCAATTTATCTTTTAAACATTTGTGCACATATAAACTATTGAATAAAACTTTTTTTCATTTAAAATTATTTAATCCATGGCCAACATTTTTTAAAAATTGAGACACACAGTGCTTCACTGGAAAAAAAGAAACTGCATTAATAACAACTCTTAATATCCAATGTTTATTTTTAAAAGGTATTTTATGCTTTTAAGGAAGTTGTTTTTCATTTATTTATAAAAATGAAAGATGCAATTAAACTTCAAGAGAGCTTGTGACATTTTCACATGGGTAAAGATAATGATACAGATTTCAAATTGTCATATATAGTGGATAATTAGTATATAGAAGTGAGAGAATTGATATATTCTTATATATACCTAAAACACTCCAGGATATCATATTTTTCATAAAAAAATTTAAAACAAAATTGTAATTCTTGGCGTCTTTGCCATATACTCCTAAATATTTCATTGAGCCAAATTCTGCTTATATTCCTCCAAGTGTCTATAATTATAATAAGCCAAGTAACCTACTTTAATAATATCCAACTGTTCTGACTACTTAAGTACTTAGAGCTCTGCAAATGTGATATATGTTTCTTTTTCGTCATTTACAAAGGATGTCTATAGAAAGTTCAAACTCCTAGGGAGGTAAAGGATACACATAAGCCACATAATTTTAATTAGTTTTCTCAGCAGGCATGACCCAAATCTTAAATTGCTATAATGTGTCTGCCCTGTTTTGGTTTGAAATGTATTGCTATTCATATATTCATCAAAAAGAGCAAAACCCAGTCAGGTGATAACCCAGTGTGTCCTGTATTATTTTTATATGCATTTTTGTCTATTATTTCAAATGTTATACAAATACTTAATATTTATACATCGTTAGTATTTTTTTTAATTATTTAGAAAATAAGAATGAGATTTCACATATAGAATAGAATAGAAACAGCCACCTGTCATATTTATCTGTAGCTCTCACATCATTTACTTTTTCCTTTTTGTTATGTTCATGAACAACTCTATGAGAACCAAGTGACAGTGGAGCATAAGTCAACTCCAAATACATCAATATCATTTTAAAGATAATTTATACTCATATTAAAATTATTAAAACAAATTTTCTTGATGCTATTTATTTTAATTTTTCCAAATTTATCACCACTTTCTTTCATTGTTGCTACATCTGTGTATATATATATATATATATATATATATTACTAAATACATATTTTTGAGATTAAAATTACACTATTTTCATCTTCTTTACTCCTTCCAAGCACTTCCACATAAGTTCTTACTATACAACTCTATATTGAAGGAAATTAGTTTATGATTGAACATTGTCTCAAATTAAGGTCAATCATTCTGCCTTGACCTCTGAGTAACGGCTGGTATTATGAGGTCTTTGCTAATGTTTTTAAGTGTTAATTAACACAACATTTCTCTATTATTCTATTTTATCAAGATAAGAAAAATCATAAATGATAAATTATTTTAAAACATATATGTAGTATGGTGTATATATATAAATATATATATATATATATATATATATATTCATACAATCATGAAGAGTAAACAAGTAAGATGATGATATAATTGTAAGCCAAAAGTAATTGTGGGTAATAAGTACAAAGTTTGAACTCATCTGATTAATAGTACCTTAGTAATTTACATGTAATTTTTTATAAGTTTGAAATGTAATGTAAAATCAAAATTAAATATATACGTATTAACCAAGGTAAGAACTTAATAAAAATATGTCTAACAAATTAACATTACTCCTTATTGAGTTATAATCACATATAAAACTTTACAACGATTGTATAAATGATACATATTTAGTAGCAATAATGAATTTATGTATTAGAAGTCAAAGGAATGGTAAAATCTTATGCAAAATTTCAAATACTAATATTGTCCTTTTAACCTTAATATATTTTAACAATTAAAAGAATATATGTGTACTTACTTGTACTCATTTGGCTATAGAACCAAAGGCTGTTTATTGCCCATTTTAGTCTAGTGTAATAGTTATGTATAAAATACTTAAAACAAACTCAAAATGTCTGTTACCTGTAATGTCTCTCTCTCGTTCTCTCTCTCTCTCTCTCTCTCTCTCTCTCTTACACACACACACACACACACACATATCCTTAATCCATTTTTATAGTCCAGTCTTCATCCCCTTTCCTGTCTGCACCTAACAGCTCTCTATCCCATGCCTTCTCCCCCGTTCTGCAACCCCCCATCTCCAACAGGATGTCCCCACCCCTGCCACACCAGACCTCCCTAAGCTCTGGTAGGCCTCAAGTCACTCAAGGGTTAGGGGCATCTTTTCTCACTGAGGTGAGACCCAGCAGTCCTCTGTTGTGTGTCTCTGGAGCCTCATATCAGCTGGTATTTGCTGCCTGGTTGGTGGTTCAGTGTCTGAGAGATCAGGAGTTCAGGTCAGTTGAGACTGTTGGTCCTTCCATGGGGCCTTCCTTCTCTTCCACTTCTTCCTACTTTTCCCTAGTTCAACCACAGGGGTTCCCAGCTTATATCTACTGGTTGGGTACTAGTATCTGCATCTCAGTCTTTCAGCTGCATGTTTGGCCTCTCAGAGGGCAGCAATGCTAGGCTCCTGTCTGCAATCACAGAATCAGTAATAGGGTCAGGCCCCTGGGTCTCCCCTTGAGCTGAATCACAATTTGGGCCTGTCACTGGACTTCCTTTCTCTCAGGCTCCTCTCCATTTTTTGTCCCTGCAGTTCCTTCAGACATTAACAATTCTGGGTCAGAGCTTTTGACTATGTGATGGCAACTGCATCCCTTCCAACTGATGCCCTGCCATTCTACTGGAAGTGAACTCTACTTCCCCCTCCCCACTGTAGAGCACTTCATCCAGGGTCCCTCCTTTTGAGTCTTGAGAGTCTCTCACTTCCCAGGTCTCTGGTACATTCTAGAGAGTACCCCACATTGATGTGAGTTTCTAGATGATATGAATCAATCTGAAATTTGAAACATACTATTAATTACATATATCAACCTTTCATGTGTGTCCCATCCAAAATTTATGAACAATCCTCTTAAAAATCCTCAAAAATATATTCAATTAATTATTTCACAAGATTTTACAATGTTCTGGGTGCCTCTACCCAGTCTTATTGGAAGGAGGTGAAGTTGGCACAGATGTCAGACAGATGCAGGTAAAAAGGCTGATGATCTCTGGCCTTGTAACTTTCTAACTATGCTGGATGCTGTAGATGATAGCTACTAGAGACTAAACACTCTCTTGCTTATTCTGTGGCTCATAAACGCTGTGTTTTGTTTTGTTTTCTATAACTCTGTGCTTCTCTATACTACATAAGTCTATCTTGCTGTTCTATGCTAAAAACTATCACTGTACTATGTTTCAATAAGCACTGAAGATTTAACTCTTTCTTAAAAAAAAAAACTCTTTATTACTTTACTCAACAAACACCAAGGAAACTTAACTCCATATCTTTATTATTTACTTGACAAATCTCTGCACTTGATTCGCGCTAGATTGCTTAACTCTTGCTTAGTTTATAATTCTGTCCTTACTTACCACTTGAAAAACTTAACTCTCACTGATATTATACTTCTCTATGCTGGCTAATTTTCTTTCTTAACCCTAAGTTACTCTGAAGCCAGAAGCTGCAGGCCTCTGGGAGAATTAACATCTGTTGTTTAACAGCAGGGGTGGAGATAGAAGTGATAAGGTTAGTAACAGATTAAATGCTAGGGATTTTTTTCTCTACTGCCCAGAAGCCTCTGTTCTCCATGGCCAGTATTAATTTGTATTGACCCAGGAAATGAGACTCACACTCGCAGAAGGAAAAACTTTTACACAAGCAAAGATGCATAAACACATATTCATTCATTATCACATACTTATTTCTTGGTCCTAACAATCTGTCTCATCAATGTAGTTATTTAAACAGAAGGCTTTAATTTCAGTTCTTAGTTTAAAGCACTTAATAATCAGTAGTAATACCTTTCCAGGACACATGATTATATAGTATTCCAATTTTCAGAAGTTCACCACATGTTTCATCATAAATTCAAATCATAAATTGAATAAGAAGTTAGGAACAGAGAGCTTGCATGTGTTTCCATTAAGACTAGTTATCTAGTGAGACAATCATTATGTGTCACTAGTTCCACAGGTTCGTTGAGAGTCTAACGCTATAATTCTTATGTTAAGTTAACATTCAAAATTTGTATAGACAAGACCAGTCAATATTTTGTCTTCTTTATTTGCCCCTATAATAAATCCCTCATTCCTTGATTTATGGCCTAAAGGAATGTATTCCTAAATAGTAAATATGTATGCCTGTTTTCTACCTAATGCAATTTATTTGTGACAAGTGAACACTGGCATAGGTCTAACTATAGTTTTCATATCACAGAAGCATCTAATTTCAGTCCTTATTATAAAGCACATAATAACCACTAGTGTGATTTTAGGAATTCTCATAGAATCATCATTATGGACTAAAAAAGCATCTATTTGTCTGTATAGCATTTCTACAAGACAGTATATCCCCATTGATCTGCAGAAAATCTGTCAAATTGGGTGGACTAATACCCAAGTAATTTGTATTGATTTCATAATGATAGGAGAGGCTTGTCAGCAATAAGAACCGATTCAGAAATGAGATTCCTGGAAGCCCTGAAATTCACAGTTATCAATCACAGCTATGCAAAACAATGTTCCCATCTCCAGAAAAGTTATCTGTGTGCCTTTAGTCTTTCCTACATTGCATCTAACATAATGTTTGATGAAATCATCCCCTTTCAACACCAAGTATAACTGTCATGAAGCATATATGAATAAAGTTTAACCTTGGAAAGTCAGGTTGGTCTATACTACGTGTTTGCATTTGCAGTAAGTATCTGTATGTGGGCATGTATTTATATGAGAGTTGTTTAATATACTACCTTTCTTGTATTAATTTTACTTATTCAAGTCCATGACCAAAGAGTATAAATTTAGACTGGGTGGTCCAATCAAGTGTACTCCATATTAAAAACAATCGAAACAAAAGAACTACAAAAAATAATGACTACACACACGGAGAAAAAAATGAGCTATAAAAATATGTGATTACTATCCAAATTTTTAATGGACGTCATTATGATGAATCTGCTACACAGTGATGACTATTAAATATCTTCTTATGCTATCTACACAGTCCATGAAGAAAATAATTCTCATAAGACTACATACTCTAATACAGAGAGGGAATTCAATGATGCTTGCAAATTTGATTATTATTATTTCTATCCTTATTTATAAGCAAGCAATTAAACTTTGGAAAACAGTTATATAAATTAAGAGATTTATATATTGATTTTAAAATATTACTTTATGAATACTTGTCATCTTTTTTTTTTTTTGCAAAGTAGAAAAAACACTGTTAGATACCCCTACATACTTTAATTGAAAAGAAGTATAATTTGTAAACATAAACTATCTTGACAGGAAAAATTAACCTGAACATGTAGTTTACAGGAAACTAACAGGCAAAGTCTTTGGTGTCCCTGGATTGAATATTCTTTCAATTGTTTATTTATTCCCAATGGATAGAAAATGCTCACTTCATATTATTGGTTCTCAATTTTTGAGCTGTTTCTTGCTAAACCTTCATGAGAATATATATAAATATATTCTACAGTTTAGTTTTTAAATTGAGAAGGCTAAACTGATTCCATGACAGGCTTCAAATTTTCAGTTAAGAAGACTAGACCCAAATCTCTGTTTCCAAGAACTGAACAATTCCAGGCCATTCCAGGCCATGTCGGGCCTCAGAAACTGCCTGCAACCTTGCCTGAGACAAGAACAATAGGTCAGCAACAATTTCCAGTCCTTCCCAGCAAATCTCAAGCCCCCACATCCCAGTAATGGAATGCTCATAGTGATGGACCTAATAAATTAACATAAAAGTCACCTACCCCAGAATTTCCTAATGTGCTTTAAATCGGGCTTACAAGATCACTTGGGTGTCCCTCTATCTTAGTAGTGTGGTAATTCTGCAGAGTAAAACACAATTTGTTCTTCCAAACTATTTAAGTCCAGGGTGCAATTGTTTGGTTAATCGTGGCCCCTTACAAAATGGTATTATTTATTTATATGTATGTGTGTGTGCTTATGTGCTCCTATGTTCAGTTCCCTTGAAACAGAAGTCCCAGGTGATTGCTAGCTGCCTAGTGCTTGTGCCAAACTTTGATCCTCTGCAGGTGTTCTTTCAGCACTGAACCGTTGCTCTGTCTCCTGGGCTTGATGCTAGATGTCAGCCAGCATGGATTTTTCATACTTTACGTTATGGATGTACCTTTCTAATCACTTTTCACGCCAGTTCTTCAGAATTTCCTTTTAGGATTAGTAATTACTTTTTTTTTCTAAAAAGAATCCAATGAAGAAAATTATCTTTCTGTACATATTTCATTTTAGTACAAATGAAACAATTAGATTCATTACACACTACCTTTGATGATGTCTTACACATCATAATACAATGTAGTTTTTATAACTGAATGCTTCATGAGTTATGAATCTCTCCACTCCCTACCCTGCGTATTTGAATACTTGGTCACTACTCTATAATGCCAGTTACTGGGATACCATTAATTGGGAATAGTCTCCTATCACAAGAACTATATTCTGTAACACATGTGCTCTCTCTCCTTTTAGACATGAGTCTGAACAGGGCTTTTACTTGTTAGCATTTCATCTAGGCTCCGCCCCACAATTAGCTAGCAACAGCCAGGTATCCCTGGCTCACTATAAAAGGGGCTCCTTTTCCAGTCCTCACTCTCTTGCTCTCTTTTCTTCTCTTCTTGCTTCTGCTCCCTTACCCTCTTCCCCCTCTCTCCTCATTCCCCTCCCTTCTCTCCACTTGTTCATGGCAAGCCACTACTACTCTACTTTGTTTCTTCTCTCTTTCTCTCTCTCTCTCTCTCTCTCTCTCTCTCTCTCTCTCTCTCTCTCTCTCTCTCTCTCCCTTTCTCTGTCTATATTCCCTCAACCTCTCTCCCCATGCCTAAATAAATTCTATTCTATACTCTACTATACTCTACTATACCATCATGTAGCTGGTACCTCAGCATGGGCCTGCAGAGTTACCCTCTTCCCCCACATTGTGCTTCCACGAAGCACATCTTTGGTTTCTGTTCCTTTTTATAAAAAACGACATTAGATGTGTAAACTACATGCTAAACAGAATTGTATTGGGCGTCAACCTTCACCTTTGCTACAGAATTAAAATGTTTCTCTAGAAATGATAATGGACTTAGTTTAAGGAACATCATTTTATTTTATAAATTTAATGAAACTTAAATGACTTCTAAAGTGTTTGCTAAATTTACAAATGTGTTTCCCCAAAAACAACATCTAAGATTAAAACATTGTATCTTTACTTAATAATATTTATGATTTGTGTAAATGAAGTGCTGACTTAAAAGCCAAACACACTTCCTGTTTGACTCAGTGTATCCCAGCTGCTAGAGAAAACATGAATTCTATTTAAGAAACTATTTTGTATACCTTTTCTCTGAAAATATTTCATTAAAATTTAGCTTAAGAAAGCATTTCTTAATGAAGCCTTTTTTCAAGGAAGCAAAAGTAGCCCAGATCGTCAGCTGATCTGAATAGTAAGCAAACTGTTATTTTGTGAGATGTCTTTCTAAAAAATAAAATAAAATAAAAAAAAAATTTAAAAATGTATTAGTGGCCAATAGGCTCCCATAATTTCTGGGTAAGATATATATCAGTTGGGCAAATCATTACTTTTTGACTCGGAACTTCCAAGAATATATGATTTTGTAATTAAGAAATTGTAAATGATTTTAGAACAAAGAAAGGAGGAAATAAAACAAATTTCCTAGATTTGGGAAGAATTCATATGATAAGTATGTCAAAGTACCTGCAATTGTGAGAATTTTGATTGGTGTTAGGTTTACATAGTACAGAAATTTTTTCTGTTTCTATATTACCACGTACTTGTGTGTGATTCCTTATTAGTGTGACAGCTTTTGTATAAATTGAGAGTTTATCATTTAAATTTTCATTTTTACACTGATGTTTCTCCTGAGAAAACCATAAGTAACAACAACCATGTGATGCTTGCAGTTTGTTGGTAAGACATGAAAGAAAACATGAGTTGTTATTAAAGCAAAGAATTTAAAGTGAAGCTCTCCTTTAGATTGAAGAGATAAAGAGAGAGAGAGAGAGAGAGAGAGAGAGAGAGAGAGAGAGAGAGAGAGAGAGAGAGAGAGAGAGAGGAGGAATAGCAATTAAGAGACATTCTATCATAACATCAGTAGCATTTATTTAAACTTTACACCTAAACGGAGAGATACTACTTTGGAAATATACTACATATGAGGTTACTCTTGATGACATTTTTGTCTCTTCAAGATCAATCATCAAGACCTCTTGATTGGTCTTTTATTATAGAGGCAGAACAAACTCATTAACTGTAGTCCTAGAAAATGTTATATTAATACAAATAATAATAAAAAGCTGTGGTTATCTAATGTTCTTATGTTCCTACAGAATGATGTGCACAAGTAACAACTGAATTAAACTTGCTGGTGAAAATAAAACAACATATGAGACATAATCTTCACCAATGCCTTCTCTAGGTTTAGCCAGCCAAACATTCAGGACATTTCACACTAAGAACGACAAACATGGTGAATAGGATTGGAAAAGCTCACATGCCCTGAAGTCTACACTTTAACTTACAGGAAACTTTGGGGTATTCTATGAGGCCAAATATATTTATTTTTATATAAATATTAGGTTCCTTACTTATAAAAGTATTTCTTTGCTCCAGAAAACCTCGATTTAGTGGCTTTAAAAAGAACAAATAAAGAATTGATAAAGAACAAATAATTGATCAACATTCTTTCAGAGAAGAAAAATATCTACTTGTCAAAATTATTTTTCATCAGAATACTCACTATAATGTGGGCCAACTTTTGGAGTATTATTATGTGGTTAATTCTTACTTAGTCTGTGGTATTTCCCAGGGACACAAACTTCCTGTGTTTCTATGCATATGGGTTTTAGTAAACTCTGAATGGAACAAAGTGATATTTAATGTATATTTCATATTACACACAGTAAAAGGAAAGTGCCTGATAATATACTGTGAAATGCACTAAAAAGTATAGAAAATCCAATGTGTTTTTAAAGAACAAAGGAAAGCACGATTAAAGTTTTAAATGCCTTAGAAATCCCTTTTGCAATTGTGCTGCAGAAAGTTTATGATAGACACTTTGATTGTATGTCTAAAATCTAAGAGGCTGGGTGCCTTTTGCTGAAATGGAAAATGTAGAGAAATACAAAGAGATGTTCTTCTCATGCTCGTCCTGGCTCTGCTGTGTACATATCCATTAGGATCATATAAATGATTTCACAGCCAAGGTTCTCAGAGTAAATAATTTACTTTTCCACCATAGATTTTTATAGGTGCTATATATGCTCTTGATAAGATAGCAATAAAATCAGTGGGTTCCTCTATTTGACTGTCACCTTTATTCGTTTTCAGAAACAACAAATACACAGAATGGCTGCACTGAAAGTTGGTTTTATTTCAGAATTGAAAAATAATATTTTTATTATTAAATCACTTTTAATGAAGTTAACATATCATATATTACCCAGTAGTTCTCTAAATTCACAATTAAATAAAAGCTAATGATAAACTATATTGTGTATAATTTTACTGCTGCAGATAAAGAACATTATAATGTCCACAGAATGTATTACAAGCATGGTTATCACCAGTACTTATAAACTTACAAAAGTATGTGGGAAAAATCATCCCTGACAAAGATTTCTTATAATCGTTTTTATAGAACCAATGTAATTATGAAATGTGGCTTTTATTCACATGAAATAACTTTATTGCACTTGACAATATTTTTTATTTGCTTCCTTTACTTGCTAAATGCCTGCTTGAATATTTGATGGGTCACAGACTTTGGATTATGTGACCAGAAAGAAAATATTCTGAGCTTGTTTAAGGAAAAGGGAAAATTCATATATACCCAATATATATTCAAATCAAATTCAATATCAATTTGATCTAAAACACATGATCATCTAAGCTATATTTTACCAAGAAAACCCAATAGTTGCCCTTTCATGAATGAACCCGCTATAAAGGACACATCACATCTCATCATAGAGTTATATTAAGGAATAAATATAGTTTTCATCTCTACATGTCACATCTTCATCTGTTTAAAACAGAAGCAACTCAGACTGTGTACTTTATATATAAACATGAATCATATATATGGTATTTATCACATATTTACATATTATTCAATAATTTTAGGAAGCAAACATACATAAACATTAGGAAATATGATACTTAAAATTGAAACTTTGGATCTGAATTCTTCTACCTACTGACTGCAATTTCTAGCAAATTTTAAATTTGTCAATACCAAGATATCATAATAGCAGTAAAGTAAGAAAACATACATCATAAATTTTCTGTATTTACAGTATTTTTATTTGCTTTCTTTACTTGCTGTATTGTAAATACAGTACAATGAATGGATTAATTGCAAAGTATTTTAATTTATTGGCTGTTTGGATCATATACCATTCCCTGAGCAAATCTCAAATCTTCCCACAATCTACACATCTCCTTTTTTTTTGTTGTTGTTGTTTTTTTTTTGTTGTTGTTGTTGTTTTGGTTTGGTTTTTTTTGGTCTCAAACAAAAATACCAGAAAGGCAAAGAATACTAAATCAACCCAACCCCAGATCCTCCAAGTTGAAGTTTATATTTCTTATTTTGTAACAAACTATCACTAATAAAGCATCTAAGGGTATCAACATTTGACATATGATAATTTAAGCATACAAAGTATGATTCTGAGATACAACTTACTCTTTTAAAAATGAGAATAATTAAGTTCGATAATAGTTGAAGAGGCCAAGATTGATGATCGTGTTTCATCTTCCTAATTGTTTATTACTATAGATAATTTAGATGTCTACCCAGAGGTATCAAGGTTAAATTTCATGATTGAAATCGCTTTAAAGAATGATGGTATAGTAATTTTGTGATTCTGTTTCAAGAGACAGTACCCGTGTCTTGAGAGTACTACATTTATTCTATCTACAGCTGTAATAGAAAGCATCACTCATTTCAGAAATATTATGGGGGGGGATGCTTAGAGGCTCATGAAGATATACAAATTAATAAAGTAGGCCATTTTTAGAAAAAAAAAACCAATAATAATGAACTCAGGCTTCTTGTTAATAATTGTTAGGAGAATAAAGCCAGTCACAAGTTAAATGAACTTAGAAGTGGATTCCCCATATTAAATATACAGATAGCATTTCTTGAAAGAAATTCTATTACAAATACTGATTCATAGCCCTCAACTAGGATACTACATACTTTCAGAAGCATGGAATCCAATTCAGGTGTATTCTTTTTGTTTTCTAAAATTTGTGGATTAAGTTGTCATATTAATTCCATAGTTCAATGCATAGCAGAGATGATCCAAGTATATGTCCCTATCATCTCCTGAATATCAATTTTGGATATTTGTTTTCATTCTTTTGGCTGTTTTTAGACAAGCTTTTTATGGAAAAGCTACTCCAATCAAATAACCAATCATCTGTGTAAACACTGAACTCAATGGCAGGATAATCCTTGAATTCCTAATAGAGCCTTTCACAAAATTCACTTTAGAGAAGCAAAGCAACAAACCATTTGTTAAAGATATTAAGAGAGTATTAACAGGCAATTGGAATCTTGTCACAGCCTTTTTAACTATCACTTATCCAAAAAGGACTTTAGTTTAATTGCCAAATGAAATGCCAGTACATTCATGTATGCACACAGGCACACACACAAGCACAGGGACACACACACACAGACACACACACACACACACACACAGTGCTGAAATATCCTTTCATAATTACTGGCAAAATCAAAAAAAATATTTCTACTTTCATTCAAGGCATTTCTTAAAGACATGACATCAAAATATGTTTTATCCTGATTTGAATACATTATCTAATCTTAATATTTCTTGGGAAATCCATCTGCTTTAGTGTTTTACTAATTTTTACAATAGGAAATCTGATGTATTCAAAACTCTTTGTGTATTTCTTTCCAGTTCTCCTATCTAAACCTGTAAATGACTAATTTATATCTATTTGTATTTTAATGCTTATATTATGGATTTATGTAGAGTTATGCACCTTATAATTAATGGGTAATTAAAATAATTCTTTAAAGATATACATCTCCTAGAAGCTTTAATGTTTCTTGTGTATTCTTATTTTTATAAAACTCCTTTGTGTGATGATTCTGTAAGAGAAGGAGGAGGAGGAGGAGGAGGAGGAGGAGAAGGAGAAGAAGAAGAAGAAGAAGAAGAAGAAGAAGAAGAAGAAGAAGAAGAAGAAGAAGAAGAAGAAGAAGAAGAAGAAGAAGAAGAAGAAAGAAAGAAAGAAAGAAAGAAAGAAAGAAAGAAAGAAAGAAAGAAAGAAAGAAAGAAAGAAAAAAGAAAGAAAGAAAGAAAGAAAGAAAAAAGAAAGAAAGAAAGAAAGAAAGAAAGAAAGAAAGAAAGAAAGAAAGAAAAAAAAAGAAATCCAGAAAAGAAATCCATATCAAAGTCAAGGAAGAGCTGGCAGGTCGAACATTTGAGGAAGTTGTCCAGTTCTCTTGGCTTCTATTTTTTATAGATTTATTTATTTATTTATTTATTTTATGCATATGAGTACACTATTGCTCTCTTCAGGCACACCAGAAGAGGGCATCAGATCCCATTACAGATAGTTGTGAGCCACTATCTGGTTGCTGGGAATTGATCTCAGGACCTCTGGAAAAGCAGTCAGAGCTCCCAACTGCTGAGCCATCTCTCCAGCCCATCTATTTTCTACTATTAGAAAATGTGATTATTTTTAAAAGGTACTTCATAAATTAAAAATAGTAGTAATAAGACACAGACTTCCCCCAAGTGTTGATACCAGTGTTTGCTAACCCTCGTGGGATTGAGGCACCAAATCTCTCATGATACATTTATGAGACTTCCTGAGGAGACCATGGAGCTGTTTGTTCATTAACAACCAGACCACCGAATTCTGCTCATCCAAAGAATGAGAGCAGAAATATTTGTGACACCTTACAATATCAAATGGATAGCTTAAAATGTAAACATCTCCAATTTTTGCTTATTTTTGTCTTTCATTCTGACCAAGATTTCACCTGGGAGAGTTTAAATCTCAAGGATAAAAATAATTCTTTTCCACATATGTTTCCTGACACATTAACCATAGTTTTAAAAATTCTTATTTTTACTTATATATTAACTGATCACCCAGCAACTAAAATATAAAGAAACAATGTCATGTGTGTAAAAAAAATAATAAAAGAAAGGAACAAAGAAAAAAAGAAGGAAGGAAAGAAAGAAAAAGAGGTGTAGTGGTGGGTTTTGGTGTTAAGGTCTTGTTCCCCAATTGATTCTTGGTCTGTCATTAAAGAAAGCCATGGGCCAATTGCTGGACAAAAGGTACAGACAAGACTGCTGCATCCCTGGACAAAAATGGAGACCCAAGGAAGGAGAACAGAGTTCTTTTCACTTTGGAAAGAGAAGAGCCATAGGATCTCAATACAGAGTGTCCACACAGGCTGCTTTGATAGGCTGGTGGTTGGGGGAGTTTAGTAATTGAAGGTTAGGGAAGGTGGGAGGGGCAGAGATAGGAAACTGATAAAAGCATCTTTTTTTCAGGCTTGAAGTAATAACACAAAATGCGTTCAACTAAGAGGTCTTGCCTTAAAGATAGGACCAAACCTGCGATGTCATGATATATTTGTGGGAATTAGTAGAAGTTAACCAAACTATTCTCATTGGTATGTAGTTTATTAGTTCAACTATGTGAAATGCAGAAAAATCAAATGTGTAAGTCTGACCGAAAATACACTGAAAGTTCCACATTCCAATAAGATAAATTGTTTTTTTCCTTTGTTCCAAAGTGATATCTTGTTAATTTTATACAATTTATCTTATTTTTCTAGTTACCATGCTGATGTGCAGGAATACTTATTCTCTTATCTGTAAATTCAAAACAATTTCAAAAATGAAAAAAAAAACTAAAAGAAAAAGGGTGAATACTGGATCCATTATATAACAGCTCACTCTCACAAGACCCCTTACCAGTTGACTGTGTCGTATAAAGACAAAAAGTGTCATTTTGGTGTGTTGTTTTTGTTTTTTGTTTTTTTTTTTGTTTTGTTTTGTTTTTGTTTTTGTTTTTTGCAAACACCTCTCATTGCTTCATTATTCATTAGACACTCTAAAATATTTATCAAAGTTTAGAAAAACCTCAAAATAAATTTTATTGCTTTCTTCCAGCCTGAGTCTGCACCAGCAGTGGACACAGAACAGTGCACATTGCCATACTCTAATGCTATACCCAGAAGGCAGGCTCTAACCCAAAACTCACAGGTGAGATACAACACCTTACCACCCCAGTATCACCTGTGGGTGCTCCAGCAAGCTTAGTAGCCATGGAATCTGCCCTGTAGTATGGAAGCTCCATCTTTCTTTTGGTCCATGGCTGCAACAGCGCAGGTCACAGAACAGTGCACCCACAGCTCTACTATAAACCTGAGACATACAACTCCACCTGTGCCCAAGGAAGCCTACTCTGAAGCCAACCACCATCAGAGTCAACTTGTTGAAGAAAGGAAAGTACTTATAAAAATCAGTATAAATATACTCAATGAAATTCTCTCTCTCTCAAAAAAAAATCCAAGAACACATCAAAAAATGTCATTCACAGCAAACAAGTAGGCTTCATCCCAGTGTTACAAGGATGGTCCAATATACAAAAATTCACCAATGTATCCCACTATATAAACAAACTCAAAGAAAAAATTCACATGATCATCTCCTTAGATAGTGAAAAAGCCTTTAACAAATACAACACCTTTCATGATAAACGTTTTGGAGAGATCAGGAATTCAAGTTACACATAAAATATAATAAAAGCAAAATACATTGAGCCAATAAATGTCATCAAATTAAATGGAGAGAAATAAGAAGCAATAAAATCAGGGACAAGGCTGCCCATTCTTCCAAGTTACTTAGCATAGTTCTTGGAGTTCTACCTAGAGCAGTAAGACAACAAAAAGATATCAAAACGAAATACAAATTGGAAAGGAGTAATTCAAGGAATCAGCATTCATGGACAATGCAATAGTATCCATAAGTAATCCCAAAAATTATACCAGAAAACTCCTAGAACTGATATACAACATCAGTAAAGTGACTAGATATAAAAATTAACTAAATGAAATCAGTCGCCATCCTCTATACAAATGATAAATGGGCAGAAAAAGAAATTAGGGAAACAATACCATTCACAATAGTCATAATTAATATAACCCAAGCAAGTAAAAGATCTGTACAAAAAGAAATTCAAGTCCCTAGAGAATGAAATTGAAGATAGAAAGCTCATAGACCTGCCGAATTAACATAGTGAAAATGGCCATTTTACAACAAGCAATCGACAGATTCATTGCAATTCCCATCAAAATTCCAACACCATTTTTTACAGAACTTGAAAGAACAATTTTCAACTTCATTTGGGAAAACAAAAGCCCTGAACAGTGTTGTACAATAAAAGAAACTCTAGAGGAATCACCATCTCAGACCTCATGCTGTATTATACAGCAATAATGATAAGGAAAATTTCATGGTCTTGCTACCTCAAATAGGTTGACCAATGGAATAGAATCAAAATCTGAAAAATAAACCCACACAACCATGGACAACTGATTTTTGACAGAGAGGCCAAAATCATACAATCGAGAGAGAGAGAGAGAGAGAGAGAGAGAGAGAGAGAGAGAGAGAGAGAGGGAGGGAGGAAGGAAGGAAGGAAGGAAGGAAGGAAGGAAGGAAGGAAGGAAGGAAGGAAGGGAGGCAGACAGACAGACAGACAGACAGACAGAAAGCATCTTCAACAAATGATGCTGGTCCAACCAGATTCTGCATGTAGAAGAATGAAAATAGATCCATATTTATCACTAAACCTAATGGCAGAGAAAGAGGGAAATAACCTTTAATTCTTTAGTATAGGAGACAATTAACTGAACAGAACTCTAAGGGCTCAAGCCCTAAGATCAACAAACAATATATAAATTGGACTTCACAAAACTGAAAAGCTTCTGTAGAACAATAGGACAAAACAGCAGCCTCTAGATTAAGAAAAGATTCACTAACCCTATATCAGACAGAGGGCTGATATCCGAAATATATAAAGAACTCAAGAAGTTAACCTCAAACAAAACAGATAACCCAATTAAAACATGGAGAACAGAACTAAACAAAGAATTCTCGACAGAGGAATATTGAAAGGCTGAGAAGCATGTAATGAAATGATCAACATCCTTAGTCATTAGGAAAATGTAAATCAAAATGACTCTGAGATGATATGCAAACTTAAGGATTCTTTGGAAAGTCATTTTGATGGTGTTTTGCTAAAGCAAACACATGAAAGTGGGCACAGGTGTGAAAGGCTCAGGCAGACACGTTAAGGAAGTTTTCCTGAAGTAGACAAAGGAGAGAAGATGTTCTGGGAAGGCAAGCATGTGCAAGGACATGATGAAAGATTCTTTGCTAGCGACATGCATGTATCAGTTCACCTTGCATTGCATTGGTCACGATTCCTGAGAGAGAAAGGGACCCAAAAACTTCTGGTGTTGTACTGAAATTTCTTGCTTCTTCCATGGACTGAGCTGATTGGATGCGCATGCTAAGGCAAGACACGTGCTGAGGCAAGGCATGAGGCAGACAACATGATGTTTTGGAGGGTATAAACAGGACTGCATGGAGTGATGGTGACAGAGCTTGGCTTGCTGGTACAGCTAGCTATGCAACACCTGCAAGTCCTTTGTATTCACTGATCTTACTTCCCTAAGAGAAGCACAGCCAAAAACTTCTCCTGGTATCCCTCTGGGTCCCTGCTGCTGGCGCAAGTCTAGGCTGAGGCTTGGCTGTCTCTGCTAGGTCCTGTCACTGCTGTTGCTAAGCAGACTGTACAGAACTGAACTGCTAGTGTATCCATTACATGTTTGTGAGCAGTTGAGCTGCCTCTGCCTGCTAGCCTATAAACTGAATTGCTCATTTCCAGACACTCAGAAGCTGATGAAATGTGATTCAGAGACCTGGAGCTCAACATTAAGTAGACCTTGGGGGAATCTTGTGGAAGATGGGGAGGATTAGAGGAGCCAGAGGGACCAAGGACACAACAGGAAAGCCAAAAGAATCAACAAACCTGGGCTTCTAAAGTCTGAAATGCCAACTAAAGTGTATGAATGGGTTGGACCTAGGCTCTCTCCACAAATGAAATAGTTGTGCAGAAGGGTCTTCGTATGGAACTCCTAAAAATGGGAGCAGGGCCTTCCCCGACTCTCTTGGCTGATTTGGATCTATTTCCCCTAACTGGGCTGCTTTGTTAAGCCTCAATAGATGCACCTAATCTTACTGCAACTTGATGGGCCAAGTCTGGTTGATATCCCTGGGAGGCTTCCTTTTACCAAGAAGAAGCAGCAAAGGGGTGGATAGGGGGAGGGGAGGTGAAAGGAAGGGACTGAGAAGAGAGAAGGAAGGCAAAGCTGTGGTAAAGAAAGAACTTGTGGATGCCAAGAAGTGCATGCGGACAAGAGCCTGATGTAGCTATCTCCTGCGAGGATCTCCTGAGAGGCTCTCCCAGAGCCTGACAAATACTGGACTGAGCACAGGGTCTCCAATGGAGAAGTTAGAGAAAGGACTGAAGGAACCGAAGGGGTCTGCACCCCCATAGGAAGAACCACGATGATAGCTACACACCAGATCCCCCAGAGCTCCTAAGGACTAAGCCATCAACCAAAAAGGACACATGGACGGACACATGGCTACAGTCACATATGTAGCAGAGGATGGCCTTGTGGGGGCATCAATAGGAGAAGAGGCCCTTGGTCCTGTGAAGGCTTGATGCCCCAATGTAAGGGAATATGAAGTTGAGGAGGAGGGAGTGGGTATGTGAGTAGGGAAACACCCTCATAGAAGCAGATCGGGGGATGGGATAGGTGGGTTCTGGGGCCAGGGGTGGGGCGGGAAAGGGAATAACACTTGAAGTGTAAATAGAGAAAATATCCAATAAAAAAATAGGACAAACCACTGAAAAGTGCTTGAGGAAGGAGGGGAGGTTCAGTAATTAGATGGAAAGCCTCACATTCCTCTGCTCTGGATCCTAGATGTATGTGACAAAGATTATCAAAAATAACCTTGTATTTTAGCCTAAGAAACATTTCACTCTCCCCCCCAAATATAAACAATTGCATATAATAAATGGTCAGTAAGGAAGAAAATAAAAGAAATAGCTTAAAATAAAGAAAATATGTTGAAAAAATAGGTGTCTTCTGCTTGAGTAGTTAAATTTGAAATCTCTACTTTTAGCTGAGAAGTTACTTCAGGTAGGCAGGAGGACTGGTTATTAGATAGTATCCAGCTATTTTAACTACTCATTATTTATAAGAAATGAGATAAAAAATTAGTGATTTATAGTAATATGATATATTTTATCTTTCAGTAAGTATGCCAGCAAATGTGTTTTAGGAGGAGTTTGCTGTGTAAATATATTTCTAGATAAAGGAATATAAAGGAACTGTTAAAGAAAAAGTTCTACTCAACTAACTTATAGTAAGCTAAATCATCCTCAAATTGCCACCCACTCTCTCAGAGCTTACAACGAAATGGGAATATTGCTGGGCTTTTTAAACAGTAACATTTTCTTTTACTAATTAAATAATCTATTACATATAGACTTTTGAACAACAGGAAATAAAGAATTCTTCTTACCAAACTTAAAGTAGTCTAGTTTTATTTACCTATTTATTTTCTGATTGAAATTAGTGTTCAAGTCTGTAAAATATAAAAACAACATTTAAAATTTAAAAAAACTTGATTTTTGTGTATATGAAATTGATATAGTTTTTATATAATATCCTGTTTTTAAATTTACTTAGGCTGTCAAATCATCTTCTGATCAAATTGTGACACTACTTTCAGATTCTCCTTTGTTCACTGATTCACAAGTGAGCCAACACAGTTTCACATCCATCAAGTGATCGATTTCAACACATTTGTGGTCTACCTTTCCACTTCCTGTTGGATATTGTCCTCTTGGATGTTTTCAGGCTATGGTGATTATAGTGTAAGTGGGCCTGATTCTCCCAGCTGTATATATAAATGTCCTTTAAGTTATATCTTCCTATAGCACCGAATGCCTCTTATTTTCTTAAGTTCAGGGGATTGCAAACATATTGGATCCACTCCTCTTGTTGCCTTCCATAGACAGAGAAAAGATTCTCTAGAACAGCATGTGATGACCATCCTCTCATATCTTAAAATTTAGCCCAAATTTTCTGTCTCTGTCCATATTTCTTATTTGATTATTTGCTGGCATTCCCTCGAATGAATTAAAATTTCTTTAGTTGTCTTAATTATATTCTCTTCCATTCCTACTAGTGCCTGTAATATGTAAGTACCCTCATTGTGAGAAACTGGATTGAATGATTAGACTTATTTTAATTGCTTAGGAAAATTACCACCTTCTCCTAGTGAGTAGACAGCAGCCAACCACTCTGAGTACTGCTTTCTCTGTTAGAAAGCAGCCGTTTGTTACTCCTGATCAACAAGGCAGGCAGAATTCTTAACTGTCTTTTCAAGTATAGCTGTTTATCACATATTTTTTAAGATCACTATTTGACTATTTTGACTTCTTGAGGGAAGAACTTTTTCCTACTCCATGTTATATATAAGGGTCCACGATTCACCAGAGAATAATACCCTGGACACAAATAGTATGTAAACACAAAGAGTATTTTATTCTGCAGAAGTTCCACATTCTGGGATGTCTCATGACCGAGATAGTGAGACAAACAATTGAGCTCCCAAGCCAGATTTAAAGCATATTATGTTAGTTCTGGGGTAAGTGATCTTTATCTTGCTCCATCTCAAGGGACTTTCTAGACACATTTGGAGCTTGGGGACTGGAAACTTTTGTGAGGAAGGTCAGGAAACTGTTGCTGGGGAAGTAGCTGAAGGAGTCTGGAAACTGCTGCTGACCCATTGTTCTTGCCTCAGGCCAGATGGCAGAACAATTTCTGAAGCCTGGTCTTGCCTGGATTTGCCCAGAAATCTCTGTTTCTTAGAAACAGAGATTTAGGTTTACTCTACTGAACTACCAATGTAAAGCCTGTCATGGAATCAGCCCAGCCTTTTCAAATATTGCCACAGAAGGCATCAACTCTTTACTCAACTTCTATGAAACTGAAAAGTAACTTTATTAGTCCATAAGTACAATAGATTATTGCAGCTTTACAGTCCCTGACACCATCCTTAGTAATCACTGTATCGTTAAATGAGAATCTTGGTTTGCTTTTGCAATTCTATCAGTAAATTAATAACTCTCAAGAATTTTTACTTTCTCAGAAGTAAAATTTAATTAACTTCTATGTCAACCACTCTGACAGCAACATTTTCTTTTCTAATTGTCTTATAACTTTGCTTGCATTGGAGTGCACCTGTTTATTGGGAAGCTTAATCCTTCAAGTACAGTGCCAGTGTCAAAATATTTGCAAAGTTAATTCATGGATATGCCTTAGTTGGAGTTTCTATTGCTGTGAAGAGACATGATGAGTACAGAAACACGTGTAAAAGAAAATATTTAACTGGAGCTGATGCAGTTTAGAGGTTTAGTCCATTATCATCATGGATGGATAAATGGTGGGGCACACACAGAACATGTTGTTGAACAAGGAGGTGAGAGTTCTACAGCTGTATCCCCAGGTAACAGGAAGGGACTGAATCATTTCTTCTACAATAAGGCCACAACTAATAATAGTGTTGTAATAATGACATTCTTATAGACTTATCCAGACCATCTTTATCCAAATCACCATATTCCATTCCATGTGGTCCACAGACTTGTAGCCATATCATAATGCAAAATACATGTAATCCAACTTCAAAAGTCCCCAGAGACTATCACAAAATCAACACTATTTAAAAGTCCAAAATTTAAAGTCTTTACTGAGACTCATGTCTTAACTGTAATCCCCTATAAAATCGAAATAAAAAAAAAAGATTACATATAATGGCACAGGATGTAGTTATCATTCCAAAATAGAACAGAGTGAGAAAATACTAGACCAAAGCAAGACTGAAAAACAGCTGGGCAAACTCCAAACTCTGGATCTCCATATCTAATATCAAAAATGCTTTTCAGATCTCCTTTGATGATTTCAACATTCATCTTCCTCTTGGGCTGGCTCTACATACCTTGTTTTCAGTTTTCATCAGCAGTTATCCAATGACTGTGCTATCTCTAGTATTTTGAGATCTGCATGGCAATTCATTCTTCATTTTTTAAAGTAATGTCCTCTCTAGGCCTCCATGGAGAAACACCCATGACATATGCCTGCTCTCAGTGTCTTTCCTTAGTCATGGATATAGATTCCATCACCCCTTTCATCTATCCTTGAATTTAAAGGCAGATACACTCAGCTGAAGCTGCAAAAGTTCTGCTACTTTATACAGCTGGAACATGACCCCGTCATTCAAATACATTTGCATTAGGTTTCTGGTTTTGGTGGTTTCCTTTGATGCCTAAGCTTGGACTGTCCTCAAGGTGGCCTTATAGAATCAAGCTGAACTCTGAAATCTGATTTCCTCCATCCCCTGAATACTGGGATTAAAGGCATGTACCACCATCCTGGACATACGCTTTTTTAAAATTTCTTTTCACATGATGAAAGCTTAACTCAGTGAGGTTTTGTCATGAGGAACCATTCCCTTTATTTCATTAAGTATTAGTCTTTTCATTAATGTTATTATATACTGAAGTTTTTCTCCTCTGAAACCTCTTGAGCCAGGGCCCCATAATACAAATTCCCTTAACACCACTGTCTTCCATGTTTCTATTAGGATGGCCGATTTAGCCATGTTTAAAACAATCCACTGCTTTCCTAACACAAAGTTACAAAGTCTACATTTACCTAAACAAAAAAAAAACATTGTCTGGCCTATCACAGCTATACCATAGTCCCTGGCACCAACATCTGTCTTAGGGTTTCTATTGCTATGTAGAGATGTCATGACCACAGTACTTATAAAGGGAAACATTTAATTGGGGCTAACTTTCAATGCAGAGGTTTAGTCCATTATTTTCTCAGTAAAAATCATGGAAGGATACAGGAAGAGGCAGAGATGGTGCCAAGTAGGAGATGACAGTTTCACATCTTGATCTGCAGTCAGCAAGAAGAAACTGAATCACACTTCCTCCAACAAGGCCTGACCTCTTCCAACAAAGCCACACCTTCTAATAATGTCACTCCCTATGGATCTATGGGAGCCATTGTTATTCAAACTAACATAGTATGCATTAAAATAACAATTATATGATTATTAGAAACCCCTGTGTTAAATTTAGCAAACACACACAAAACACACACACACAAGTACAATAACAGGCACACCCACATGCTCACAAACCCTTGCACACTTATGAGATTCCTGGCAGCAAAGACTTTGTTTGTAGGAATAATATATATTTTTTTTATTGAATGCCCAAAGGCTTTAAATTTGGAGACCAATGTTTAAGATCTAATTTTAGCAAGGGTCCTCCAGGAGGAGACTGGTTATGAAAGCCAACTTAAGTGGCATACAAGCTTTGCTGTGTCTTATCTATTATAGTTCAAAAACTATAGTTGTAAATAACTATGGAGACCAAGTCCAATAGAACTATATGCAATTTTATTCCAATGATACTAACTTGTAATTCTCGAATATCCAATCTTTTTAGGTAAACTTCTGACCTTGAACTAGTTATACTGCTTTTCAGATTAGAGACAAAATTTCCCAGCATGCATTGCAACTAGTTGTTATTACCAAACTTATTCCACTGCTTGTTCAATAAAAAATGTGCAGTCTAAAGGTTTCCATCCATTGTTATTTCCTATTTCCTCTGTGAGTAAAGAAATGTTTTTTAGTCAAAGCAGATGTTTGCTTTGTGCCATTTGTGATTATATATGTGTTATCTCTATGGTCTGCTTATTTCATATGTAGTACCATTGAGGTAATTTGATAATTACAAATACTAAACGAGACACAGTAAACTGTTAACTAGATTCTCAGTATATCAGAAACTGCACATGTTCTGGCCTGGTCTTTAAAATTTTACTTTAAATTAGAATAAAATTACGAAGGTTTTAGGTCTTCTAAAAGATATAACATTGATCTTCGATTTTCTTTTCCAGTAATGAGTTTCTATGATTGATTAAAAGCAACTTTAATTTTTATTATTTTATTTTATTTTATTTTATTTATCATTACTAGCCATTACTAGTTTGCATTTTTTGTTGTTTTTCTTAGTTTTCAACTCTATATTAATTGTTGAATACAATAATTTAA